>NW_017716239.1:0-90439 GCF_001865875.1 Lupinus angustifolius
CTCATCCTATCCTCATCCTCGTCCTCATCCTATCCTCATCCTCATTCTCGTCGTCATCCTATCCTCATCCTCATCCTCTTCCTCTTCCTCATCCTCATTCTATTCTTCATCTATCCTCATCCTCGTTCTCGTCCTCAACCTATGCTCATCCTCGTCCTAATCCACATCCTATCCTCATCCTCATTATCGTCCTATTCCTATCCACATTCTCATCCTCATCCTCATCCTCTTCCTCATCCTCATAGTACTCCTCATCCTATCCTCAACCTCATTCTCGTCCTCATCCTATCCTCATCCTCGTCCTCATCCTATCGAAAAACCAAGGTTGACCGAGGAATTATGATCCATGACCGAAGAAATGAAAAGCTCAACCAACACAGTGCATCGCCCAATGTGCATCAGCCTGAGGCGCACAACCAGCTTTCTGACCGAGGCGCCCTGACCGTGTCTTCTGAATCTAGGCGCATCATGACCGAGGCGCATGAATGCCCAGACGCCATGCCTCAGGCGCATCATGACCGAGGCGCATGAATGCCCAGGCGCCATGCCTCAGGCGCACTGACCGTGTTTGCTGGCCTGAGTGCATCATGGGCGCACCAATTCTGGTTGGCCATGGCGCACCAGCTCTGACCGAGCCATGGCGCACACATCTCCTTTGGGCTGAGCCCTTTTTCTCATTGAGCATTTCTCATAGGCTTTTATTGTTCCTTTGGATTCTAGATGCTTCTTAGAAGCTTTTTGCTATAGGTTGTTATGAGTTAATTTGGCTCCAAAAGTTGTTAATAGTTAGTTGCTTGCTCTTGAAGCAACAAACTTGTTATATATAGAAGTGCTCATTCACTTCTATAATCAAGGAAAATAAAAGAAGTATTATGAGGTATTCCATTCAAAAACTTAATAACATATTATAACATGAGCCAGAACCATCACCAAAGACAAAGGCACCAGATTCGCTAGGTGTGCCAAAGGCCAAGACACCTGATACGCCAAGGAAGGGTCGTGGCACGAATCAAGGCCACAAAAGCGCTCAGGTTGACACTGCCACATCTCAATATGACATGTTCATTCTTGAAGCATGACGTACACATGAAGTTTAGCTAGAATCCACATGGCACACACATGAAGCTCAGCCAAAACCAAATGTGGCTCTGTCACGAGCCCGTCCAGAAGTAAACTTGGTTCGGTTATGAACACGGTCAGAAGTAAACTTGGCTCGGTCATGAGCCCAGACAAATATAAACTTGGCTCGGTCACAAGTCCGACCAGAGAAGGCTGGGTACTGCCAAGGTGCGATAGTCTAACACATAGGCAAAGCTAAGGCCAAGCTATTTAGATAACTTGCAATACAAGTTATTTAGAATCTTATCATTGTATATATATTTTGAGTTATTTGGGGTTAGTTACTTCTATATAAAGGACCTTTTGTATTCATTCCAAGTTGTAATCTAAATTTCCCCTCACATTCAATAAAGTAAATCACTCATTCATTTTTCTTCTTCTTTACCTTCTTGGTTGAACATCATTTGCTCAATTTTTACCATTCTTTTTCCTTTTATGTTAAGGTAACAGAGCTCTTTTTAGAGCTTTGCTACATTTAATGAGTTACAGTTTATCTTTCACAAATTTTACAAACCCTACCAATCAATACATGGATCCTTCGCATGATCAAGCATCACTATTCTATGTCCATCCTCACATTTATCCACTTCTTTTTTATACCAAGAATCTGATTAGCAGCCTCATATCTTTCATGACCTAAATTACTACTTTATCTTGTCAAACAATGAAATATTTTTCCCCAGAACACTAAGCATGTCATCAACATGTATGTAATTATAATGAAATTACCAACATCAAACTTTTTAATGAGACACAATGACAAGAAGTAGTTTTCTTCTAGCCTTACTTACACATAACAAACTCAAACTTCTTTTACCATTGTCATGGAGACTGCTTCAAAACCATATAGTCTTGTTTACCTTCGGCAAGAAAACCTTCAGTTTGCTTCATGTAAATCTCTTCCTCCAAATCAGTATGAAGGAAAACATTTTTTACATTCATTTGCTCTAACATCAAATCAAGAGTAACAATCGAGGCCAACATGGTTTTGATGGATGACATTTTCACTAAAAGAGAAAAAAAATCTCATTGAAATCAATACATTTCTCTATCTAAAACCTTTAACTACTAATTTGGTTTTGTACCTTAGTGATGTAAACTTATTTTCTTGCTTCATCCTGTAAATCCACTTGTTTCCCAAAACCTTATTACATTTTGGTAATTTCACTTAGTCAGAAGTTTGATATCATGCAAAGACTTCATTTCTTCTTACCTTGAAATCAACCACTTTTTCTTTTCTTCATTCTCTTCGGCCTCATGATAATTAATACTCACATCATCTTCCATCTGACTTGAGAACATAGTCATCAAAAAGAGTACCTGGTAGATAGTCTCCTATGCCTATTAGATCACTAAAGTTAAACTTGAGGTGATTCAAGAGCATCGCTGAAATTCTTGTGACATCATATTCCTCTTCAACATTATCAATGAGAATATCTAACGTGTCTTATAGCTGTTAATCATCAACATGATCATGTTGCTCACTATTCTCAACTTTACTCTCAAATGTATCCAAATCATTTTCAAGTGTCCAAAATGGATCAATATTGACAAATTATTATCTTTTCGAGTATATTCTTCATTATTTTATCAATATCTTTAATGGTTTAGTCATCTATGAACTTCATATTAAGGCTTCTAACAACTTCTTTTTAATAAAATCATACTACGTGTAGCCAATTCATCTTTACCATAACCAATAAAAATGCATAATAGGCCTAGTTTATAAACTAAAATATGCAAAAACATTCTCAATCTTGGTGTTGGTCCAGCTTATTGGGATTGAGAATTTTGCAATTCTGACTGGAGCTTGATTTGGAGCAGTGTCGTTCATAAATAGAAGTGATGCCCACCTATTGTTCTTAAAGAGTGATGTTATTTAGTGTAGTTGAAATCATCTTAATAGAATGGAAAGGTAAAAACAGGGAAAGAAGACATCAAAAGTTGTTTCGTGCATTAATACAACTCTCTAACACAAGAAAGAAATTCATCCATTCTTGAAAAATAATCACCATCAAGCAAAACATAACAGCTCACTCAACAAGCCATAAACTAGTTTCAAATTTTTACCAAGGACTTACATAAAAATTGAAATTACCTCTAGGAAACCATTTCTTAGAGCTACAATTCAATAAATGTGATCCTTTTTAAAAGTCAGTATAATTTCAATATCTCACTTAAGATATGCAAGTACTTGGAAAATGCATTGAATAGGATAGAACGGAAAAAGGATGGTAGCATTGAAATGATACTGAATAATGCTACCTAAATCTGTCTCTTCATGCAATACATGTCCGAAACCCGAATAAAAAGATGAAAATTATGTTAGGCAGTCAATAGTCAATTTAAAACTTAATAGAATCTCTTAATAATTCTGCTATTGCTCGGAAATACCAAACAGCTATACACTAAATACTGCAATTGAATCCATAACAAAAAGCCAATAAATAAAGCTCATGTACCATCATTATCTGGAAAATAACACTAGGTATGAAACCAGAAGTAACTTCACATAACAATAAATAAATTATAGTAAGAGACATAACTACTCTGGCCTCAGTAGCACCACCTGCTGACATGAGTTGATAACCAGAGACTCCCATGGTCCTTATCTCTTAGAAAATCCTACAACCACCGAAAAACAAACAGGTAATTTCTCAATTGCCACCATCCTCCTCACCCCCATCATCATCCTCTTGATCATCATCATCTTCAGAGTCGTCTTCATCCTTATCCTGTCAATGAGGAAAATTCGCAACATATATAATATAAGAAAATAAGTTTTAAATGCAAGGACAAAGCATAATGTAACAATTAATTTTAAATACAATGAGAAAACAGCAATTCAGACATTAAGAGTCTTTTAGCGGAGTTGAACTTTGGAGGGAAAAGGAAGGCTTCAGAACCCTAACAAGTATATTTTCATATCTTTCAAGTCTTCTATTTCCTTTTCTTCCCCTCCAAAACTCAACATGCAAATGAACCCAGGATGTGCCTGAGGGAAGGGGAAAAATTGGACAAAGTTTCCCGTTTATGTAACACAAAGGGCGAGATCTATCCAAGCCTCCCCTTCCCTCTTAGACTGAACTCACAAAAACTAATTCTTTGTTCTAAATTAAATAGTAAAGCAACTGCTTGATTTTGGTTTTTAAAAGCATTCCATGGGTTAACATTTAGTAGTTCAGAGGTCTTCCTTTTCACCCATGTAAGCACCACAACTCCACATACAGAAAGAAAGATAAACTAGAAAAATCACAATCTCAGACCGATGACAATCATCTTGAGTTATTATACAAAACATAGCATACCCAATTTCAGATTTCAATGCCACCTAAACAATTGACAAAGGTCCTTAACATTGATTGGGCAAAGGGAAGGAAGACAACAAAATGAGCTAGATGAAAGAGGAAAAAGCACACCATATCAGAGATGTTCTAATCTACATAACTAATAAAAACAGATAAATAATATTTTCAAAGTTAAAGATGTCTTTACACCAGATTCAGCCTCTAGCTGGCCATGACAAATATATCATCAATCATGGAGTGAAGAAACAGATACAAAGACTTCACACTCTAATCTAAAATATTAAGCCTGTGCTAGTTATCATTTCAATGATGCATGTTTTTACTATCTAACATCTTAAAGTGTGTTCAAAGTATGTTTTTTTAGAAAATAAATATGGGATTAGAACTTTCAGCATCTTACAATTCACATTTCATTTGTGATAAAGTGATTTAACATACATAGTCAAATACCCAGTTGTGAGTCAAGAAGAATAAACTCTAAACTAGAATTGTGAGGAGAATATTGGTAAACAAAAAGATTTTGAATGTGTAGGAGTGAGACAGTATACAAAATGCAAGTTCAAAATGTTATACTGGCGAGAATTGGGAATCATGTCATAATATAACCTGCATAGTACATAGTTTAGGTATCTAGAATCTATCTTGCAAAGTGATAAAAATTGAGGGGGTGTCATAGTATAGGATTGAAGCCGGGTTGACGAAACGGAGAGATATTTCATGCACAATTTGCGGGTAAAGAAGGGAAATTCTGGACAACAATAAGACCAGCTTGCCCTATGTAGCAACTGTTAGGCAAAGAAGTGCCAACAAGCACAAAGAAAAGTGTAATGAAGATGAGATACCTTTAAAAAATATATAAGATATTAAAAGCATCTAGAAGAAAGTTTGCGTAGCAATGTAGCATCCAACAAATTTCGATAAAGATCAATGATATCACATATAGCCAATTCCACCTAGTCAGATAAGGCTTGATTTGTAGTGTGAAACTTACAAGATTGATAAAATAAAAAATAATGTGCATTCAGTTTAGCATTCTTCCATCAGATTGTCTCCCTATTTTGTACAATAGTTTGCCTCTATTAATTGAGTATTAAATTAGACTACACATGTACCAACAACCATCAAAGCCTTTTCCCAGAAAGTGCAGATGGGAAAAGTAATTGTGAGGTTTCCTATTTATTTGTATTAGTTAGTATTAAAAACAAAACTCTAGTGTTTGCTAGAGTATAATGGAGCTGCATTTACCTCATCATCCTCTTCGTCCTCGTCACCATCCTCTTCGTCAAGCTCTTCCTGTTCATTACAATCAATCACAGTTAGACAGACAAGGAAAGAGACCACATCAAAGAGTAAATATAAATAAAGTTGTGAACCTAAAGGCAAAACTTTCATCCAAAGAAGATACATGAGCTGAAAGTTAATTTACATTGTTGAAGTAAGTAAGCGGGTTTGGCCATAAATCATCCTTGATTAATTCTGCAACCTGCATTTTAGAGTGAAATATTAAACTAGAATTAGTGTAGCACAAACAAAGGAAAGTCAATGGTTGTATAAAAGGTGGAAAATATATAGCAGGGATGTACAACTCCAGAAAAAACTTTTCAAAAGCAGAAAAAATATACCTCATCATGAATGTCATCCATATCATCTTTCTGCTCAGTGTCAATAAACCAACTAAAGAAACTGCATACAGAAGCACAAGAAAATTAAAAATGCCAACTATTTGTTCCATGTAGTGTTCACAAAAGGACCTTTAACAATAATTTATCCATCACAACTATTAAATGATAATTAATTAACAAGAAAGAAGTGTTACAAAAAATTACTTGTAATTATTTACCAATATTAGCCAAAACAGAAGACATCAGGACACAACTATTCGTAAAGCAGTACTTACAATTTCATTAGGATAACGAAAAGGTTTTACAAGTGGGGTGGGAGGACAACACAATTCAGATATAGGTAGGCAATAGCACACTATCACACTGGGATGGCAGCATCACAGTGGTTGCAGGCCCTTCCAGCGACCAGATGGCATGTCACAGCACAGATGGCCATTGCACCTGTCGCGGGTTAACTAGCAGCGATTTCATGGGCCACATTGCAGGTCAGAGCCAGTTCCAACGAGGCTGTGAGTGGATAACAGGTGGTCTCTGGCACTGCCATGCGGTGAGATCATAGTGAAATTGTGGGACTACCTTCTGCTCCAAGTTTCAGAAACCTGGACCCTTGTTTTTCAAAATCGAAAAAGTCCATTTTGCACTTAGTTTTTAGCACGAAAGAGCTGATTTGATCTTCCAGTCATTTCAACTTAACAGTGTGAAGCCTCATGAGATCTAAAATCTAAAATTAGGTCTGTAGATTTTAATGGGTATTGGCTTATTAATGGGCTATTAGTTTTAATGGGATTTAGTTACTCCTAGCTTATTTTATACATTTATATAATATTTAATATTGTAATCTAATATATTCAAATATATAAAATAAAAATAAAGTAATAATAATTATTATGTAATATTTACCATAATTCATCTTACTGTTATTCTATAAGAAATATTTATGGAAGTATCTAATATTTGGTAACATGAATTTTGAATATTAATTATAAATGTCTTCCATTTTACGTATTTTCTATTTTTGAGTATTTTTATATGTATACAGTATAAATTATTAATATTTAACGTAATGACCATCTCGCTACCCACTACACTATCTGCAATTGGCTACCAAGAAAAGCATGCTAATCCCTCTACACGAGGACCAAAGAAACACTACTAAGTACCCCATGTGCAGAGTACCAAAGGGAAGCCAAAAAAAGTCACCTATCCCAAACAAACCTATTCCAAACAAAATCTATAGAAGAAAGAGAATCATTGAAAATCTTATTGTTACTTTCCACCCAAATATACCAAAGGATAGCAAACAACAGAGTGCTGGTCAAATATAAGTTTGCTCATGATAGTGTTTCAAATTGAGGACCGCATCACGTGATGCGGCCGCAATATTGTGGTTGCTGTGACCGCTGCAACCACATCACACCGCAACTACAGTGTGACACCAAATCACAATGATGATACCGCAACGTAACTGCATTTGGGCTGCAACGCAACTGCAGCGGTCCGCATCAGACCGCATTGTTATCAAAAATATTTTTTTACTCACAAAATAATTCACATTGCAACAGCCGCAATCGCAGTAACCGCGACCACAATTTAAAACACTGACTCGTGGTATAAATAATTATGAAGAGTATGGTTTAACAGACAATGCTTGGGTAGAGGAATTTACTATCACAGATAAATTTGATGACCAAGAAAAACTTCAAAAGCCCATACAACTGAGTCAAGAACAATAAGTGACCTTACATAGAAAAACAATAAAGGTATAATACTTATTATTCAACTTTCTAGATAAAGTACATGCATGCAACTTGCTGTTGTATCAATATTTCTGTAAAAACTTAAAACATATTTAGACACCTACCTGATATCAGTAGGAGCCCGCTTGTTCCCTTTCTTCTCATGATTGACTCCATTGGGTATGCCCTTCACGTTTAAGGATAATGTTTTAAAATGAAACATTTAAAACTAAAACAGTAGAAGCTGATAGAAGAAAAAAGACAGTTAAACTGGTGTCCTTACTTGGCCCTCTTTCCATTTTATGGGAGATGCAGTAACCTTTGTGGTTCCTTCTTCAAGGAAGGTAAAAGTCTTAACAAGCTGTGTATCCTCAAAATAGGGATTGGGGTTGAAATTCTGAAATAATTTTAAAACTTGTTACTTTTGAATTAACTAAATAATTTAAGCAAGACATAAATTTCCAAAAAAACAAAGGTGATTTGCAAATCATTTCCATAAAGTATGCACCAAAAAGCCAAACAGGGAAGAGGGCAAGTAGCTTACAAAGGTGATTGAGTAGCCTGATTTGACATCTTTAGAATCTTCAACCTCAAGAGAACTCAAATACTTAAATATCTATCAATTAAAAGATCAATAATCAATTAGAATTATATATCAATTATCTATAATCGAAGAGAAACAATATTGAAGGTACTTCCATAAAACCTTCAGAACAACATCCTGTGTAATTACAAAGAAGCTGAAGATAAAAGTGAAGGTACTTCAACAGAGCTATTGTCAATCATGAACCAAATTTGCATTTGGATAGGCATTTTGAAAAGTGTTTAATTTAGTCACAAAATAATTATGAAAACAGCCACCACCTAAACTGTTTGTAGCTTTTGCAAAGGCTTTTCATAAGCTTCAAGTTCTAGCATATAAAATAAAGCCAGAAATATCTAATATAAGTTTCAAAAGCTGTTTTACTTTCAAAAGCTGTTTTACTAAGACCATCTGAACAGGACTAAAATGCTCAATATGTGACAGGCATGTTTTGGTAGATGTCATCAAATAGGCCAAACCTTTTGATCTTCGTCATTCAGAAGATCACCAAGAGCAGGATGACTCAAAAACTGCACAAAGAGAACAAATACTGTAAACAACGCATAAAAAACATCTTAATAACAGCAATTTCAAAAGTCCATTTTTTTGGAATTGAGACCCTCTGTATCAGAAAACCACTTTGGACACAGAGTAATCCGAGTCAAGCATGAAGACCCATTTATTGCTTAAGAGGAACTGAGCTCATCGCCAGTCATACCAACAAGCATTTGCGAAGTCCAAAATTGAACTAAAAAATGAAAGAAAAACTCACAGCAGTTAACCAGAAGTCAGGAATAGATTTGATAATCTCATTCCGCTTATCATAGATCGGCTTCCGAATCTCATTGTACTTCTGCTCTATTTCCAGGACTTTATCACTGGCCTCCTCATTGACCTACAATGACAAAACACCTACTACTCAATACAGAAACAGACAAACTTGATCCAACACAAAATTATTAACAAACAAGTGTCATCTATTTTTAACTTTTTTCTTAACTACATTGCATTTCTAATTCAAAATAATACATGGTATAAGCTTGTTTGGTTGGAGTGTACTCAAAATTTAACTTTTAGAAAAAGCTTCTTAGGAAAAAAATCAGAAAATAACACTTAAAAGAATCCCAACCTAAAGAGGACTACATATCTGGAGTATAAAAAAAGAATTATAAAAAAGAAAAGCCACATTAATCTTAGCATAACATCTATTGAAACATTATATAGAAATCAAAGCCATTCTAATTGAAAGAAAACTCAACACTTGAAATCTTAAATCACAAAATATGAAAAACAACAACATATGAAAGTGAATAATAATAATAATAATAAATTTTGTAAACCTTTTCGAGTTCGTCTTGCATCTCCTGCAACTTCTCGATAGATACGAGTAGTTCTCCATCGAATTCCGTTTCTTCCTTCTCCGAAACCTTAAGCTTCTTGCTTTTATCAGACACCATTTTCGCGCGTTCTCTGTTAAGAATTGAGTGAGGAATGAGAGAGAGTGAACAAAGAGAGAAGGTTCAGGTTAGGGTTTTGGTATTTATATGAGACACAACATGCGGGTGCACGAAATGATTCAACTACCGAATGACATGTGTCCAATGGAGGGGTAAAGTCGTAATTTCGTTGAGTGTCTTCTAGAATATGGGTTGGAATTTCATGGTGTATTATTATTATATGCTTTGGGCTAATAATGGATGAGATTCCATTTGTACTTTGAGTTAACAACCGATATACTACTTTGAAATGTTTTTCACTTGGGAATGAAATCAAATATATACTTTCCAATACACTTTTCTTTATTTAAGTTGATAACAAATATTCTTATAATATTGGTTAACTCAACTTAAATATACTTTTAGTCGCTCAATATTAATTTATTAGCGTTTTATGGATGTTAACATTTATTTTCTAACGATATTTGGAACTTCTCATGTTATGCAAAGTTAGATTCTTTATCAATATATTCATTTAAAAACTTTCTAAAAATAATGAGTTGACAAACAGCGAAATATGTGTGCCTCATATAAAAGTGTATTTTCCTCGTATTTTGTTTAATTTAAAAAGGAGTTAAATTTTATTTATTAAACAAATTATGAAAAAGATTTTACATGAGTAAGTGTGTAACAAACTTTCAATAATCTTTCTCTTCGTAAGAAAATCAAACTTTGAAGAAGATAAGATTAAGAGTCTAACTACTTTAATTATTTTTTATACTCGGACATAAACATTAATTAAGGATGAAAATGTGTTTGGAATGTTGTTTCCACTATATATTTTTGGCACCAAAGACTTCATTGTTAGAAACATTAAAAATGTCATTTTCATTGTTTTTAGATTGATTGTGGCGGCAATTTTAAAATCCAGGTTATCTTTTTTAAGCTCTAATGCACATTCCCTTGCACCTTACCATAAAAATATATTTTGTCTTTTAAAGTATAACTCTCGCTTACAATATTTTTTTTTTTTTGCTTTCTCTCTGTCACTTCTTATGGCCAAGATTTTACCAGTCGATATTAGTAATTCACCAACTGTCCAATTAGACTAACCATCTATAGGTGTTCGTTTCATTCTAATGGCACAATGTGTCGGTATCTACGCCTTTGCCAAATCAAAACATATCAATAACTTCAAATATAACTAATACTTTATTGTAGAGTATTGACTTGGTTTATATTTTCATATTTGGTTTAACTTTTTTTTGTAAATTACATTCAACTATTGCACTGAAAATTTATTACTAGTTGAGTCATGACGAGATCGTTTTCTTTAAGAACTTTCGTGATATTGTCCAAAATGCACAAATATATTATCAACCATGTCTTTCCAATGATAAAATAGTTCAGTTTTCTGTTTCATATTCTCACTATACTATAAGAATCGATCTCGAATATACTCAATATGACTACCAATGTTAATTCTTAAAATCATTGATTATGTGTGTCCTCATCCATGACAAATCCCTTGTATCCCTTGAGCCACACCACAAGAGTGCACTTTAAGCCTTACAAACACGCTTGAAGTGTTTTGATGAGTAAAATAATGTTACATTTGCATTGCATTTAACTTGCATTTTAGGACATAATTAAGAGTTTAAGATTGTTTTTGCTTTTATTTCTCTTTGTTCGGGTTGAGCGTGTGTTTTTGGCTATGTTGTATAGTTTGGATGGATTGAAGCCAAAAAGAGTAGAGATTGAGTGCAAGAAGATGAAATTCGGCGTTGAGGCTATACGAAGACCAATTGAAAGGCCAAAAGAAATCGTCTTGTAGTTTGGATTGAAGAGAATCAACTTGAAGTGAAGGCGCCACATACACTCACAGCCAATGACATATTCTATTCATATTTTTTAAATTTGTTTTGTTTGGCTTAGCCCAATCTTTTATAATTAGGATAAATGAGGTTCTCCCTCAAGGATTGAACATATTTTACATGACAATTCTCTAATTTAGAATTTGGTATTCTCTTCTCCATCATGAGTGAGTAATTTCTTTTGTTTCTAGGATTGGGATCATCCCCTTTTACATTCAATAAACGTTTGTTCTTACTTCTATTTCATTGAGTGTTATGGTTTGAATCATTAAACTGAGCATTATTTGTATGAATTGTGCGACCAAAAAATTACATATCTTAGATACATTGAGGAATGACTGAGAGGTGAACCCAACTATCCGGCCATTCAATTATTCAAACTAGAATCCTAGTTCACGAGAGTAGTATTAGAATTCTCGGGGTTTCTGGAATTAACCTTGAGTTGCTATGAAGCGATTTGATAAAAATATCCAAGTAAAAGATTCGATTGATAACCGTACCATGAGAGTAGATGCGACTTCAATTGAGTACACGTTGTGAACACCCATTTTTGTTCGGCCTAGAAAAAGCTCAAAACATTTTTTTAAATAATTACTTTTAAAAAAAATTAATTAAAAAAATGATTTTCTAAAAATCAAATGGGATCATGTCCCTTAAAATATGCAAAAATAATTGATAAAATAAAAGTGATTAGCAAAATTTTAGAGGTTTAAGTTAATTTCATTCAGCATAAATATATGTTTAGAAATAGAATGAATTTTTTTTTGAAAAGAACACTGCAAAAGCTAAGGTGAGAGAGAGCAAAAAAGGGGCAGAAACAAGTTTCAATAAACGAGAGAGAGAGAAAACACTGCACAAGGTAGAGAGAATGAGAAATATTGTGCGATTTTTAATACCGTGTAGGTGAGATCATTTCAAGGTTAGTGCTGCCCCTTTCTAAGCCAATCATAGCACTCTGTGTGGTACTAAGGTCAATCAGTCAACGGTCCACACACCAAGACCAATAGAATCATGACACTAGGCGGATGCACCACACGCTCATGAATATGGCCGCGACAAATCAACTCTTCTCCTCTTAGCGTGTAATCTCCTACAGTCAAGTATAGGGTAGTCATCGTGTTCCCTCATGTTCCAGCAAACGAGAAGCGCCCACGTGTCACCTTGCTTCTTACAGTTTTTTACAACCATTGCGTGCGACATGCAGGTGGTTGAGTCTACTCCCATCCGTACAGGATCAGTACCTACTCAGGTACATAATTTTTATTCTTTACTTATAAATGCAATATGCTTTTTTGAGACAATAATAATATATTTTACCAATGAAAAAATTATATTTTTTGTGTAACGGTAATAAAAAAACTAAATTTTTATAAAATAAATATTAATTTTTTTATGCATAAATATGAATATTAAAAAGTGATAAAAATGGCATTAATGTAGTAACAACCAACTAATATTTTTCTTAGCAACTAAACTATTTTTTTATATTTTTCTATAATTAATTAAAATATTTATCAACAAAAATTCAAAAACTTTTTTTCTAAAAAAAAATTAATAAAAAACTATTTGATTCAAAAAAATGCCATCACACAATATTATTAGTCTTATAAATTTTTTACAACTTTTGGAGATTAACCAAAGGATGAAGGCAGGTCGTGGTAACAATTCTTGTCCTCATATCATCCTTGAACGATCGCGTTTCAATGCTTATTTTTATTCGATTAATTCCTAAATTAACGATAAAAACACAAAAATTACTATAATTATTTTCAAACCTCTTTGGAATGAGATACGGTGCGGATATTAATTTATGCTACTTCACCTTTGTTAAAGAGATAATTATTTTACAAACAAACCACTTTAATACCTAGAAATACGCAGTCTTGATTTCCTAAAGCATTTAGGGATACGTAGAAGCAAGATCTTATCTTGTTATATACAAAAATAAAAAAATATATATTTTGTTTCAGACAATGTAATTTTAATTAAGGGTATTTAATTCATACAATTAGCTAGTATATCGTTTTATTATGGGCGAACGAGGTGCTAATACCTTCCTCGATCCGTAATCGACTTTCGAAACTTGATATCCACAATCCAAAGCCCAATGTGATTGGGCTAAAATATTTTTTCTACATTTTTTACCATAAAATGTAGTAGCAACTCTAAGAGGTCGCGTAGACAAAAATCGGGGCGAGACAGCTAGCGACTCCACTGAAGACTTTTTTAAGAAAGTCAAACGGATCATCCCCTTTTACATTCAATAAACGTTTGTTCTTACTTCTATTTCATTGAGTGTTATGGTTTGAATCATTAAACTGAGCATTATTTGTATGAATTGTGCGACCAAAAAATTACATATCTTAGATACATTGAGGAATGACTGAGAGGTGAACCCAACTATCCGGCCATTCAATTATTCAAACTAGAATCCTAGTTCACGAGAGTAGTATTAGAATTCTCGGGGTTTCTGGAATTAACCTTGAGTTGCTATGAAGCGATTTGATAAAAATATCCAAGTAAAAGATTCGATTGATAACCGTACCATGAGAGTAGATGCGACTTCAATTGAGTACACGTTGTGAACACCCATTTTTGTTCGGCCTAGAAAAAGCTCAAAACATTTTTTTAAATAATTACTTTTAAAAAAAATTAATTAAAAAAATGATTTTCTAAAAATCAAATGGGATCATGTCCCTTAAAATATGCAAAAATAATTGATAAAATAAAAGTGATTAGCAAAATTTTAGAGGTTTAAGTTAATTTCATTCAGCATAAATATATGTTTAGAAATAGAATGAATTTTTTTTTGAAAAGAACACTGCAAAAGCTAAGGTGAGAGAGAGCAAAAAAGGGGCAGAAACAAGTTTCAATAAACGAGAGAGAGAGAAAACACTGCACAAGGTAGAGAGAATGAGAAATATTGTGCGATTTTTAATACCGTGTAGGTGAGATCATTTCAAGGTTAGTGCTGCCCCTTTCTAAGCCAATCATAGCACTCTGTGTGGTACTAAGGTCAATCAGTCAACGGTCCACACACCAAGACCAATAGAATCATGACACTAGGCGGATGCACCACACGCTCATGAATATGGCCGCGACAAATCAACTCTTCTCCTCTTAGCGTGTAATCTCCTACAGTCAAGTATAGGGTAGTCATCGTGTTCCCTCATGTTCCAGCAAACGAGAAGCGCCCACGTGTCACCTTGCTTCTTACAGTTTTTTACAACCATTGCGTGCGACATGCAGGTGGTTGAGTCTACTCCCATCCGTACAGGATCAGTACCTACTCAGGTACATAATTTTTATTCTTTACTTATAAATGCAATATGCTTTTTTGAGACAATAATAATATATTTTACCAATGAAAAAATTATATTTTTTGTGTAACGGTAATAAAAAAACTAAATTTTTATAAAATAAATATTAATTTTTTTATGCATAAATATGAATATTAAAAAGTGATAAAAATGGCATTAATGTAGTAACAACCAACTAATATTTTTCTTAGCAACTAAACTATTTTTTTATATTTTTCTATAATTAATTAAAATATTTATCAACAAAAATTCAAAAACTTTTTTTCTAAAAAAAAATTAATAAAAAACTATTTGATTCAAAAAAATGCCATCACACAATATTATTAGTCTTATAAATTTTTTACAACTTTTGGAGATTAACCAAAGGATGAAGGCAGGTCGTGGTAACAATTCTTGTCCTCATATCATCCTTGAACGATCGCGTTTCAATGCTTATTTTTATTCGATTAATTCCTAAATTAACGATAAAAACACAAAAATTACTATAATTATTTTCAAACCTCTTTGGAATGAGATACGGTGCGGATATTAATTTATGCTACTTCACCTTTGTTAAAGAGATAATTATTTTACAAACAAACCACTTTAATACCTAGAAATACGCAGTCTTGATTTCCTAAAGCATTTAGGGATACGTAGAAGCAAGATCTTATCTTGTTATATACAAAAATAAAAAAATATATATTTTGTTTCAGACAATGTAATTTTAATTAAGGGTATTTAATTCATACAATTAGCTAGTATATCGTTTTATTATGGGCGAACGAGGTGCTAATACCTTCCTCGATCCGTAATCGACTTTCGAAACTTGATATCCACAATCCAAAGCCCAATGTGATTGGGCTAAAATATTTTTTCTACATTTTTTACCATAAAATGTAGTAGCAACTCTAAGAGGTCGCGTAGACAAAAATCGGGGCGAGACAGCTAGCGACTCCACTGAAGACTTTTTTAAGAAAGTCAAACTCGGTGCAACTTTTTGCTTGTTTTAAATACCATTTTTATTTTCTTTTTACACAAACATTTTTTCGCATCTTTATTCGTTTATTTTTGCATTCATTTATTTTTTCAAGTGAATTAATTATTTGAATATACTCACCATAGTTTATGTAGCTTTAAGGTGAGGGTTTAATTTAAATAAAATTTGCTTCCTCACACACTAACAGTATACTTGAGTTACAGAAATAAGCCATATATCTGAGTGTTAGATGTTAAGATTGAGATAGGATGGACATTTGCTTTGTCGGTGTTAGACTTCTCTCTTGGTATTAGCATAATGGACTACCCAAATTGTTCATAATATTGTGAGTTAGGCGCTCGAGGGGCTCGACTCCTCTTGTTCATAGCCTACGATATTAGGGTTCTTTTCTTTTGAGATTGGAGGCAATTTGGTAACCTAAAAGTCTAGAATTTTTACTGAGTCCACTTTAAATATGACCTAGTACCCCACCATAGGGTTGTGTCTTTTAGAATTTCTAAAACCTTATAAGAGTACCTTATTTAAGAGACGAGAATCATAACTTAAATTCTATCTGTTATCATTATAAGTTGGGATTTCTAGCCCTAAAAATGTGTTCATGCCCGAGTGTTATGAGGATGTTATTGCACTTTGATGTCCTTGTGCCACAAGGACGACTTAATCATAACATTCCCTTCAATGAGCTCAACGCCCTAGGGATACTCTTCATTCCATTCGATAAGCTGAATGCCCTAGGGATAGTTTTCTTTCTCTTCGATGGGCTCAAGGCCCTAAGGATACTCTTCATTCCCTTCGATGGCTCAACACCCAAGGGATACTCTTCATTTCCTTCAATGGGCTCAACGCCTAATGGATACTCTTTATTCCCTTCAATGGGCTCAACTTCCTAGGGATAGTCTTTATTCCCTTCGACTGGCTCAACGCCCTAGGGATAATCTTCATTCTCTTTGATGAGCTCAATCCTTAGGGATACTCTTTATTCTCTTCGATGGGCTCAACGCCCTAGGAATACTCTTCATTCCCTTCGATGGGCTCAACACCCTAAGGATAATTTTTATTCCCTTCAATGGGCTCAAGGCCTTAGGGATAATCTTCATTCCATTTAATGGGCTAAATGCCCTAGGGATAATTGTCATTCCTTTTAATGAGCTCAACACCTAGGGAAAATTTTCATTTCCCTTTGATGGGCTTAACGCCTTAGGGATAGTTCTCATTTCTCTTCGATGGGCTTAACGCCTTAGGGATAGTTTTCATCTCCCTTCGATGGGCTCAACACCCTAGGCATAACTTTTCTATCATCCTAATGAGCTTGAAGTTAATCGTTTAACTCATGTTCATGCATCCTTACGTACATACATGCATGCATTGATTTGAAAAAAGTTACCATTCAAATATTTATCCAAAATATATATCATTCATACAAAAACTAAAAATACATCATTCATTCACCAATCCATACATTCATTTACTTATTTAACAAAAAAATTAAACAAAAAATAATTATTCAAACATTACATTTCATACATCATTATACCATAAATTGCATACACCACACATTATTTGGAAAATTTTATTCATGCTACATCATATGCATTCATCCATCCAAAAAAAGCATACATACATTATTCATGCACAATCATCTCATTCATTCATACACTTCATATCCAAACATGTAACAAGAAATTCATGATCCAATATTAAGGGTGATCATGGGTTAAAAATTAATTTTTAAAGGTGGTATAATTGGACTTAACTGAAATGATACAGAAAGAGGAAATAAATTAGTGGCCTAGATTAATACATCATCCCTAGAAGCTAGTTTGCAAACTTTTCATATGGAGATCCTAGTTGACCGAGACAACCCCAATCAATCTACCACTCCTCATGATCGAGAGGAAATAAATGACATAGAGAAAAGAATTAGAGGCATGGAAGAAGCCAATTCATATGGTTTGAAGGATGTCAACGACATATACTTAGTCTCGGGTTTGGCCGTGCCACCAAAGTTCAAAGTGCTAGTGTTTGACAAATATCAAGGAACTTCTTGTCCTAAAGACTACTTGGCCATGTATACTAGGAAGATGACTCCCTATATTAGAGATGACAAGTTGTTGATCCTAACCTTGACACAATTGTGAAGAAGATCTTGATCCTAACCTTGACACAATTTTGATGAAGACACTAAGATCACAAAAGACTCAAGCTTCAAGAGAATTATAGATTAAGTCTTCACATAACTACTTCTATCCTTACACTCGCTTTAATATTTAGTTTCAATGCTCAAAGAATGAAAATCATTTTTAAAGAATTGGATATGTCTAAAATGCAAAGTCAAATTGCTAAGTAATGAGTTACTTGACCTGAGTAACAGGTTACCAGAACTAGGTAACATGTTACCTAAACTGTGTGGCAGTTGGTAACAGATTACTCGAAGTGCATAATAGGTTATCTGACTGAGAAAACAGTTACAAAAGCAAAACTGAATGATGTAACCGATTAATAAGATGAATTAATCGATTACCACCTTGGACAAAACTTTTGAGTCATCGATTACCATATCGCGACAATCGATTACATAGAGCTCTTGAAACTAGATTTTCAAATTCAAATGAACAACTTTCATCCAAAATGAATAGGTTTCATTCCAATCATGTCTCCTATTCATGGAAGGTTAGCATAGCTGATTGGAAGCCTATTTAAAGGCATTAAGACATCCAAATTCATAACACATGAAATACACAATTGCTTACAATCACACAAAACTTTCAAATACTTGGTAAAACAAAATTCTACACATTTTTCTTAAGCGACTTTGTTTCTAAACTTTCAAATTTTCTAAAGTTGCTTGATAAAGTGCAAAGTGATCTAAATTTTCAAAAGATTAAGAGTATTGTATACCAAGTATTTATATTGTGAGGTCAAGGATTGTAAGTTATAGATTTGTCAAAACTTGTAAAAGCAATCCAAAGCCTTTGTAGAATTCTTCATCTTGTTGTAAACTTTTCATCACAAGGGTATGTTGAGAAAACAAATCATTCTTTCTCTTTTATAAAATCATAAGAATGAAATGAAAAAATAAAATAAAAATACAAAGTATACTAAAAGAGAAAGAATTAAAAAAGTATGTTATAAAGAGAAGGGTTGATCGAAAAAGATCATATGATAAAGTAAAATATATTAAGAGAATCTCAATGCTTCAATCAGATGCCTAAAAAGTTGAAGTATTTTGATAAATAATTTTAAGTATTTTAAATTATATTTTCTTTGTTTATCTCACCTTAAATCATTCACATTGGCTCCATTACAACCACTTAAAGACCTTTTGATTTTTGCATACATTCAAATACAATGACTGGCGATAATTTACTTTCATGAAACTTTTTGAGTGAAACTGACTTTCAAACACATGAGAGTGATGAGAGAGGAGTGACACTAATTTATGTAGTTGTTATGACTAGAGATGGAAAAACGGGCAGCCCGACCCGTTTTGTCGTGCCCGCAAATGCCCACAACAGTTAAAGCGGGCGTAGGCATGGCCGCAATGGCATAACGGACAAAATGACAGGCCCTGCCCATTTTAAAATGAGCTAACGGGCGGTCCACGAGCATTGATGAATAGTTTAAAAATAAAAAAATTAATGTAATAAAATAAAAATGAATTAAATTAAGTAGTCAAAAGAGAACAAAATTTAAAAAAGCTTTGATATTTTTTATAAAGTTTACTAAATCATATTACATCACAGTTTTTTCGAAAAATTAAATCACATTATATCATAATTTATTTAATTTTTTATTCTTTTTTTCCTTATATTATGCCCGCGAGCTTTGCTGGCAAACGTGCCGAGCAAAACAGGCAAATGGGAATAACTTACATGTCATGCCTGCAATACATTGCAGGCTATGCGGGCATGCCCATGGGCAATGCCCATTTTGCCATCTATAGTTATGACCCAAAGACTTAGCTTGAATTGAATTTGTTTATGATTGTTTTGTCTTGATGTCTAGATTGTTTCAAAACTATCATAAGAATGCGTTTTATTTTAGGTCATGGTTTCTATATCGCCATCCATACATCATTGTGAAAGTTAGACATAAAAAGATGTCATACAACTTGACCCTTTGCATAGTGAGTACGATTCAGATTTTACTAGACTGACACTTAGTCTTGAACTCTATCTCCAACATCAAAGCACAAACAACCTTTTTAAGGGTGTATTTTTTAAAGCATGTGCGTTAAAGGTCATGCACGTCTATCTTAGTATAGTGAACACTCTAGAAATTTATGCCCTTAAATTTCATAAGAAGTATGCGTACACATTCACAAATATGAGTCTATTAAGAGTACCTTATAGTCTAGATACTGCACTCCAAATGTAACTCAACAAATATAACTCAACATTTCATATACTACAAGAATCATGCTTCTCATTATTTTATAGCATGTTCAATCTCATATCATTTCAAAACATGTTATTACACATTGAACCCATTTCTTGGGATCTCTAGTTAGTTATTTCTGGTTACCGTTGTGAGTGATCGTCATTCTAAGGAAAATAGTCTTATACTCTTAGAAATATTATGGACTTTCTATCTAGTTAATCATTTTGTAAAAGGATCTATCAATGTATCGTCAGTGCGTACATGATCCACTCTAATAACTCCTATTGAAAGTAGAGGTGTCAAAATGGGCTGACCGAATGGGTTCAGGCTAAACTAGACCAAACTAAAAAGTCCATATACAAGTTATGCATATCAAATTGTAGCCCAAACCTATACTAAGCGGGTTGCGGGTTGCAGGTTGTGGTGGACCGACTCACATAATACTAACAAATATTTGTTTAAATTTTAACATATTTAATCTATTTAATATATATGTATATATCATTCGATATTAATGTATAACTTTTTTAACACATTTATTTTGCCTAATGCAATCAAATTTATAGATCTAATACCTTGTCTTTGAGTTTAGATGTGATGTCAAGTCCACGTATATGATTTTTAACATAACTCATTTACTAAATCTCTTATTTTTATTAGACTCTCACCCTAACATAATATAATTTGTAACTTCAATTTAATATATAAACCTTTGGATACTATCAAAATAATATCACTTTGATTTGTAGTAATGGTAATATAGAATCAAGTTTAGAATGAATTCTATATGTCAAAGTGTAACCACCTTCGTAATATATGATCGTTATTCTTTAATTTCTATATGAAGATCCTTTGTATGATATTTATCAATACTTTATTGTAAATTATTATGTTAAATTTGGTTGTGTGAACTTCTCTATAGTAAACAATCATGTTGTCTTTTAGTTTTGTTGTAAAAATTATTTTCCTTATTATGTTTTTGTTTTAGAAGTTAAATATAATTAAATACACAATTAGGAAATGAAAAATGTAAACTATATGGTTTAATGTCTTCTCATTTGATTTGATACACTATTTGGTTATTGTGCTTGATACTTTCCAAAATAGGAAAAATAATATAATACTTAACTTTAAACTTTTATGACATTATTATAATTTATAAATATTTATGTTATTGACATTACTCTATTTTTTATTCAAAGTTCATACAATAATATTTATTATAAGTCATTTTGTAAGATAATTTTTATCCAAAGCTTATTACAAAGCTAAAGGTCCCAAAAAACATTAAAAAAAAAAAGGAAAAGTGGGTAGCCTGAACACGCCTGGCCCGAGCCCGGTTTCAATATAGTCCGGTTGGTTCGGGATAAAAAGTCCGGATTCAATAAAAAATACCTAATATGATACTCATGCCCTATAAATTTTCAGGCTTTGGTGGGCGGGCCTGTCTGGGTCCGCTCCTTTTGACATCTCTAAATGAGAGTAACTCTCCAACAATATTGTGCCTACAACATGTATGTCGTGTCTTACTATTATAAAATCAATTCTCAATCATTGCGATAGCTGTGTTACTATTACATTGGATCAACACAACTTTTATCGATTTTTCCCATAGGGAAATCTCTGTAAGCAAGCTTCTCAGCCAACTTGCTTCTTCACTAGCTATTGCCAGAACTATTATCTCAACTTCCAAAATAGATAGAGCGAAATTAGTCTATTTCTTTAATTTCCAAGAAACATGTCCACCAACTATGCTAAATATATAGTCATTGGTTGCTTTGGAATCATCTGAAAGAATATTCCAATTAGCATCGTTGAATCCTTTTAGGGCAGTAAGAAACTTTTGGTAGAGTAATCCAAGGTTCATTGTTTTTTAAGGTATCTCATGACCATTTCTATAGCATGTCAATGCTCCATATTAGGTCTAGTAGTAAACCTGCTTAATAATCCCACAACATAGGCTATGTCGATTCTAGTCCAATTAGTGTTATATTGAAAGCTGCCAATGATGCTAGCATACTCACTTTATCCTAGCCCTTCACTAGTGTTTTTAAACAGTTTTACACTTGGATCATATAATATGCTAGCAAGTTTACACAAAAAAAAAAATATATTTCTTTATGATCTTCTCAAAGTAGTGAGTCTAATCCAAATAAATTCCTTCTTTGACCTTATAACATTTATACCAAAGATTACACTTGTCTCTAAGGGCTATGATCTCACATTACTCACAACATGAATGTTGGAACCAAATATGAGTAGGTCGTCTACATATAGACATATGATAGTGCAAATGTCATTTTTTTGACTTGTAATAAATATATTTGTTACTTACATTCACCTTACACTCATTCAAGGCAATTAAATTGTCAATCTTTTCGTGCCAATATTTTGGTTCTTGCTTAAGATCAGACATTGAATTATATAACTTGCAAACCTTATTTTCTTGATCATGAATTAAAAAACCTTTAAATTACTCCATATAGATTTATTATGTAAGGTTAAGATGGCAAACTGAGAAATGGTGAATTAGTTTTCTGAACAAGATCAAAATTTTCTCCTATAAAATGTTAGAATATGTTGCAGCGGAAATGATGCAGAAATTTAATCAAGTACATAAAATGAAAACAAAGAGAGTAAGGAGAAGAGAAGAGATACACTAACAATTTTATACTGGTTCACCTTCTTGTCCATCGAAGACTACGTCTATTACTCTTACAACATAAAAGATTTTTCCATTGATATTCTGATTTGCAATTACAAATCTCTCCTTGAGATTAACAATACATTACGCACTCACAAATATCTCACACACTTAGAAGACTTACTCTTCTAAGCAACACTCTCCCCTTTTCTACCATACTTTGTATTGAAAAGTTTACACAAGATGAATAAAGAATATAACTAGGGCAAAAATTTCCTTACAATATATAACAATGTTATTTCTTACAATCCTTAGTGTATTTCTATACAAATAGTACACAATGCTCTTAGTGTTTTATATATGAAAACTCAAAGAAAAGACTTGGTTGCAACTTCAAGAAATTCTGAAAATTTACAATTCAAGTTGCAAGAACAAAGTGCAAATAATTTGTTTGAAAGGTTGTATGAAAGTTGTGTATTCAAGTCCGTGCAAAATTGGATGTTTCAAGGCTTTAAATAGGCTTCCAACCAAGCATTATACCTCATTATAAAGGTATAAGATGTTTTGAATGAATCCCATTTGTTTTGGGTGAAATTTGTTTAGTTTGGATTTGAAAATCTAGCGTAACAACTCCCTGTAACTGATTACAACAAGTAGTAACCGATTACCCAAAATTCTATCTAACTGAGTAATAGGCTACTTCTTAGAGTAATCATCACTATATGTCATTTTTGCTAGGTAACTCATTACTCAACTTGGGTAACATATTACTCAGTCCTAGTAACTTGTTAATCACTGTCACACAATTTAAGTAACTTGTTACTCAGGTCCTGTAACATGTTACCCAGGTCAAGTAACCTGTTACTTAGCATATTGAAAATTAATTTCTTTTGACTAACTTTCAAATTGATTTCAAAAATGGTTTTCACTTTGAGCATTACGACTAAGTATATATAAAATATTAAGGACAAAAGAACCTAACTTAGAAGGCTTATAAAATCTAGAACCTTTGAAGCTTGATCTTCTATGTTTTCAAGGTCTTCTTCCTTTTTCTTCATTTTGGTGATTCTGGTGTCTTCATCAAAATCGTGCCAAGGCCAGGAGCAAGATCTTCTTCACATAAATCACCATTTAAAAAACAGTCTTAACATCCATTTTATGTTATACTAAATTATGTATCACAACAAACAATATTAGTACTCTAATAGATGTTATTATATTCATACGTGATAAGCTGTCGAAAAAATCTACATTCTCCTTTTGCCTAAAACCCTTGGCTACAAGGTGAGCCTTGTATTTATCCACTATGTCATCGGGTTTCAGTTGATTTTTCAATATCCACTTATAACTAATCGGTTTGCAAATAGGAGGCAAGTCGAATAAATGTCAAGTCTTGTTAGACTCTAGAAAATCCATCTCATTATTTATGTCTACTTCCCACAAATCAGCATCCAAAGAAGTCAAAGCTTCTTAGAGATTGGATGAATCTTCTTCCAATGTATAGGTCACATAATCAGGCCCATACTCTTTAGTAGGGGTGTTCAAATCCAGACCGGTCCAAAACAAAAACTGCAAATCGATCCAAAGTAGACCGAAACTGCAAAATCCGAATGAATTTGGATTATATTGGATTTATTTTTTAAGGACCGATAGGTCCGGTCCAGTCTTCAGTTTCACGTCTTGGATTCAGACCGGACCGATATTGTTAAGTGTATCTCTTAAGTTTTAACTTAAGCATTGCAGATATCCTAATTCCTCATTCCTCAATCCTCTGTCCACGCCCTCCTCCAGCATGCCTCTGTCCATGCCCTCCTCCACCACACCTCTATCCATGCCCTCTTCCATCCTCTCTCCTTCACCACGCCCTCCTCCTTCATTTCTCCTTCACCATTCTCTCTTCCATCAACCGTCACTTTCTTCGTTTTGGGTAAGTGTACTAATATTATGGTGTTGGGTGTGAATGGAGAATTCGGGCTTCACAGTGTTGTTACTGTTACGGTTGCTGCTGTTACCATCGTTATTGTTGCTGTTTACTTTAGTGTTGCTATTGTTGTTTACTTTTTGCTGTTGTGTTGTTGTTTTTTATTGTTTTTTGATTGATTGGATCATGAAATTGTTAAAAATGATTGGATCATTAGACTATTTTGATGTTTCTAATCTTACTACTAAGAGAATCAAACTTTTCTTCATTGTTCTGATTGTTGCCTTGTTGGTGTTGTAGGCTGAAATTGAAGGGGTTTATAATTTAATATATAAAAAAAAGGCCGATCCAAACCAGACGGAAACCACATATAATTTTTGGACCGGATTGGATCGGACATCTTAATATAAATGGACCAGACCGGACCGAACCGTATACTAATTACGCGTTTGGATCGGATAATTTTTTGCTTAAAACCGATCCAAATGGACAGCGAACACCCCTAATCTTTAGCATATTTTGCTCCCTTGCTTCTTCTAGGTTCTATTTCTAACCCTTCATTTTTGTCACTATCCCTAATCCTACGTATGTGACTTGTTGAAGTGGCACAACTATTTCTCGATTTGAAAGAGAAATTATTTTCTTGAAGTCAGGATCGTTGATTCAATGATCACTTTTGAATTTAGGTCATAAAACATGCAAGTCTTATTGTTTACAAATATACTTTTTAGTCACAACTTAGTTTCATATTTATTTTCAAGTGCATACAAAATTAATTTGACAAACTTATATGAGTTGTAATAATCACAAAGATCACCATACGTCCCATTCAATATGAAACTCTTACATAAGTAATCACTTGTATGCTCGAAATTATTTGTTAAGGTCAAAACTATTAGATCTAGTAATATTCTTCACGAATGCCACTATAGAAGGATACGTCTTAAAATTGTTGCAAATGACTTGCAACAATTAATTATGACACCAAAAGTTTTTACTAGTTGAGTCACAACCATGTAGTCTTTTTAAGACATTTCGTGGCACTGCCCAAATGTACAAGCCGATTATCAACCAGGTCATCTCAGGATAAAATAGCCTAGTTATTTGTTTTGTATTCTTACTCCACTACAAGAACCGATATCGAATACACGCACATTATGGCTACCAATATCAATTCTCGAATTTCCCACAATAGGAATACTCATGTCAATTCTAGTACCACAAAAAGAAAGAGGGAGTCGAGAATAAAAGTTGAGGAAATATATCTCAACTGGTGTATTTTTTCTGAATAGAGAACACCTCTAATTATAGGCGGAGAGCCCCTATGGCCATATCAATCTAATGACCAATATCAAGATCAACCCAACTATCATATTGATCGATTCTCTCTCCTCATCCTTTAAATGCAAGCAAGGACCATGTTGACTTGGTAAACACGTCCCAGAAAAATAAAATTTCCGCTTAGGCCCAAGCTTGATCCGAACATGAACCGAGCCTAAGGTGGTTTTTGTGTCCTTACCTATCACAAAACTCTTGTACTCCTTAGAGCGCACCCCTAAAGTGCATTTTGAGCCTTATAGACACTCTTGAAGTGTTTCCACCATCATATGTATGACTTAGAGTTTTTTCATTTCACACTCCAAATGTTCCATTTGTATCAACAATCACCATTTTAAACTAAAAAACGATTTACAAGAATTTTTGTGATTTCTATAAAATTTTGCATAAATAAAGGGGTATATGACTTGAACATTTGCATAGTGAGTAAAATTTAAATTTTATTAGAGTGATTTGTAGTCAACCCTTAAGAATTGATAACCACCTTTAAAACATTCTTCATATGAAGATTAAAAACATCACAAAAGAATTCCAATATCATCCTACCTAAACCCCATTATTTTCCAAAATAAAAATTAGAACTAAACCACCATGAACAAGCAAGAAAGACACACAAACAGGTCAAACCTTATTCTTTCATCTAAACAAATCACCGAAATAAAAATAGTCAAAAGCATAAAATGAAAAGAAACACATCGAATGCACTCTTATAATGGCAGAGTATATAAAACCTCATCCATATTTCTCACTTCTACCACCTCATTTTCACTCTCATCTTTATCCCATGCAGAACTTGCCCTAACAAGCTCTATCATGGGCAAAAATATTATCAACAACCACCATGGAGAAATTGATACTCTTAGCATTTCAAAATGCAGAAACTACTAGCACATTTTTTAAATTACTTAATTAGTTTATCACATACCATACTATTGATATGCCATTCCATTTCTCAAATAGATTAATTAGCCATAGAGACTATACTTATCCAAAATATCTATATACTGAAAATATAAAGATTTATATATGTTTAGTATATCATCCAACATTCATTTGTATTATTTTTATTTAAGAGTCAATGATGATAAAAATGAATGGTAGATGATACACTAATTATGTAAAAAACTTACACTATCTATATATACATAATTTTCTCACCCAAAAAAGGCATAACTACAAAATAAACAACTGGATCTTGCTCCACACTGGTTGTCCTAGGTTCTAATTAGAAATGATCATTTGTGTCATTTTTCACCATTAGAGCAACAAGTCTTTCATGCCCCTTTTCTTAATGCATAACTAGATTGGTTGTTATATAAGCAATGTTCCTTACAATTTGTGTGGTAGGTTAAGAGAAAAATACGGTAAATATATAAGTATAAGATAAGGCGTGGGATCCATTTAAAAGTTTTTTAGAATAGGAGAGATGTATTAAAACATTAGTTGAATTATTTAAATTATAAGGAAGTATGAAAATATGTAAAAAATTAGGTGAAATCCATTTAAACAACTTAGAAGGTTCCATGAATCTAAATTAGCGTGATGTTAAAAAACTTACCAACACTTAATGTAGAAACAATCAATCAAAATATAAAAAATTGCTTTTATTAAAATTTTAAATTACTATTTTTTAATTACTTTAAAATTCTATACAAATCTTGCACTCAGTATTATCATATGCTAACTCCAATTATAATATAGAAAATTACAGCAACCTTTAAGAAATGTCAGCATTGCCGAGAATCAGAAAAAAAATCTAACAACCTTTAACAGTTTTCATAGCTTATTTTGAAGATAAAAGCTTTTATTTGCTCCCAATATTATTTTCTCAAAATTATTTTTTCTTAAGATTATCTAAATTTAAACACACTATCAAATGCACCATAATATTACACTAAGTTTCTTATTATTCTCACATTAAAGCCTTCACGAAGTTACATGGCATAAGCTTTACAGAAAAAGAGCAACCTCTAATAATTTGTACACATTGAAAACCTCACCATTTGCATATTTTATGTGGATGCATAGGAGCAGGATCTTTTACTGTTAAATTAAAATCTTGATTAGATCATACTCTTTGGATGTCTACATAGGTAATATCAGCTGGAAAAATTTGTGTGGAGATATATATAATACAAAACTACAAAAGATTACAGACTTTTAAGCCAGGAACCACTGCTATGAGAATCTATTCAAGCTACAAAATGAATATAAGATACATAAGTCCTTAAATCCATTCATAAACTGGAGACAATGGTTAACAAACAATAATCTGTAAATTGAAATCCAAAAGCCAGCTCTACTTAATCTGAAAATTGAAGCCATGTAAGATATCTGATGACTATGATTTATTAACTCCCAAAAAAAGAAAAAGAACTACTATACATCTAATAAAATAAACATATGCTCATTGATGTTAGATATCAGACAATTTCTTCTGCCCAGCCTCGGAACTCAGCTGGAAATACCTTGAATCCAAAATCACAAATTTTTAAGAATTGTGTCAGCTCTCATTTTGGAACTTCCATTCTAGTACTGCTAGAGCTTATCAATCTGAGCTTGTGGTGTTGTCACCTGCAACCCAATACCTTTTGACAGCAAACAACACCTTCTCGGAAATCGGTGGACCATCCTCATGATCCACCATTTTGGTCTTCCATCTCATTCCTTTCACAATTCGTCTCACCTTCACTAGCACTTCTGCTTGATCTCGGAATATTACTGCTCCTTCAGGCCGTAAAATTCGGTCCATCTCCAATAGAATGTCTTCTGCACTACATCTGTATTGATTTGATTGACCATTTGAGTCAGGGAGAAAATGAAGTAGTTGTAACTATCTTTTTGGTTACAAAATATCTAGGTGCTTTAGACAAGCACATCTAGGCATGAAAAAGATACAATTCTTATGGAAGATCGGTAACAAAACCTAAAAATAGAAAACAAAAAGATAAAAACATAAACTTACTCATTCTTGTACAAGCTGAAAAGACCATTTGCATGGATAAGGTCATAAGTTCTTGGATATGTGGAGAATGCTTCACACCTGGTAGAAAAGAGAAAATTATTTAACAGAACAAGGCTCTCTTTCTCATACCCCCTCCTTTTTCCCATTTGCAATTTTGCATCATGAGAGATCAAAACTACTAATAAGCCAACTAGACTAAACATCAACTATTTATATCGTAGAATATTGTTGCGTAAATTCAGATTAAAAATCCCTGCAGAGTATGAGAACCTAACTATTATTTCCATACTTACATTTCTCGACCTTCAAATAATTATAATTATACCTGCTATCTGCCAAAAATTAACAGAGAATAAGAAGTCCTCCATCAAAATGACTTTCACCAGTCTCGGGTTCAGTTTTGAACTAAGAAGGAAAAATGAGTTTCAAAGTGAAGTAGGGACTAGAGACGCATGGATATCAAATCCAATTTTACTGTGTAGAGACTAAAGAAACAATGGTTTTTCGAATGTAAGGCTTTTGTTGTTTCATCTCTTTTCGATCCATCCCGAC
Organism: Lupinus angustifolius; assembly: GCF_001865875.1. Taxonomy (NCBI): domain Eukaryota; kingdom Viridiplantae; phylum Streptophyta; class Magnoliopsida; order Fabales; family Fabaceae; genus Lupinus; species Lupinus angustifolius. Next base: position 29,778 of record NW_017716239.1, read on the forward strand.
TTCGTGTTGTAGGCTAGACACAACCATTGTTATACTCTCTGCCCAAAGAAAGCATATTGCGAACAACGGAATGCGAGTCTTTGCAACTCAGACTATTGACACTTAGTTTAGCAAAATGACACCCATAGGCCTATACTTCTTTCTTCTTCTTCTTCTTCAAGAAAACAGACAGCACTTGAAGTTTAAAATCGATCAACAAACAATTCCAATTTGTCTGGTTTGCAAAATTTTCAATAACAAAATAGCATGCTATTTACAAATTCTCTTTGTGCAGTCAAAGCACAAGGCTACTCAAATCCAAGAGTTGACATCTTAATATATAAATAGGACAAACTTATTATCAACATAGCCAATTAAACGACATATAAAATTTGTAGAGACCAAGAAGAAAAGAAAAGAAAGGAAACCATGTCTCAGAACTTACCAATCATGATAAATGCCAATCAATCCCCGCTCGAATATAACACCCAGATTAGTTTTCTCAGCAATTGTTGGCAGAACATTCATAACCCATAATTTGGGAGAATCTAGTGCAGCAGCAAAACTTCCCAAACCAGCATTCATGTCCATGATGTTGCGATACCTCCCTGACTCGAGGATTTTGTTGACTCGCTTGTAAGCATTCACATGCTTCTTCCATAATCGGTTGTCCTTCTCAAATACCTCCACAGATACACCAGGAACAGATCCACTGCTTATTCTGGAAGGAACAGCATTGAGTCTCTCAGGGAAAGGCTTCCAAAGACCACTACCTTTAGAAGGAGTTATACAGTTCTCCATCTTCTTGTACCTAGACAGTATTAGAGCAATAGAGCCTTCAGATAGGTTTTGAAACCAATAGTCCTATAATCTATATGTTAGGGACTATACTGGTAAGTTTACATAATAAAGGATTGAAAATCTGATACCAGTCAACAAATAATTCTTAGAGAAAGCATATATATAGAATAAAATCCAAACTTCTTAGAAGTTTTCAATACAAAAGATTAGGAAATATATTTGAGACTAGAGCCAAAAGGAGCAGAATCTCAGAGAAAAAGAGGATTGCAAAGTTTTTAATAAGGTACTCTTAACTTTTTTTTGTTCTTGGAAACAATCTCCCTCTCCCTGCTTGCGGCGATAAGGCTATGTATATCTACCCTCCCTAGGTCCAACCAGGTGGGAGCCTCGCGCATTAGGCTGCCCTCTTTTAGTAATTTATTTTGTTATCCATAAAGTATGAATTGACATGAAATTTAGGTAGTTACTTCAAAATTGTTATACATATGTCCTACTAGGTAACACATAACTGACTTCCTGAACATAAAGTATTAGCTCTGAAATAGATAATGATTGAAACAAAAAGAGCATTGAGTAGAAGTGAAGTGAAGCAACTTACCAGACATCATCAGCATTAGTTGATTGACATATTGTAGATTGAGTATCTTCACTGCATTCATCATTATTTGCTCTTTTTTGCCAGATCGCGATTTCACCCTTCTCATGTTTCTTTTCCCAGCAAAGAAGTTTAGCAACATCCTCAATCTTCCTTTGCTCCTCCTCAAGCTCCTCTGAGGGACGCTGCCATGCTTGGTAGTTAGTCTTCCAGTTGATAGGAGGTCCAGAAAGTACCCAGTAACCACCAGGCCTAAGAACTCTGTCAACTTCCTTCATGTACATTCCATCTACAAAATTTCCCAACAAATACAGTTTTTAAAAATAATTTTTCACTACCTAAAATCGAAATTACTGCTGTTAAAGAACCATTGAACAGTAAATAAAAAACAAGAAACACATAACTTAATCTAGTCCAACCAAAATAGAGTTGGTCTAGTGGTGTAAGGCTCCCCTAGATCTCTAGGTAGATCAAAAGGTCAAATGTTTGATTAGTGTAAGTAATGTTGGTTAGGAGTGGCAGCCAAACACCCGAAAGTGATTAGTTCCTTACCCACAAAGCGAGGGATAACCTTGGTTATATAAAAACAAGATGTAGTACAGATAAAGGGGCTTTGAAAATCATTATAAATCAAGTTCCGTATAACCCACATAATCATTTCCTAATTAGATAAGGAGAAATTCATTAGTTGAATTCAAAGAAACACTTCGATTGTCATAAGCCACACACATCTTTTTCAGTTATTACCATTTGCACCCCATGGAATCAAACAACGAGAACAATGTGCCATGTCGAAGGCTCCAGAAGGGAAAGGCAGCATTATGGTCCCAATAACACCAATTATTGCTGGAACACCTCTTTCCAATGCAAATTGAACTTGTGCTTCATGAGAGTCCCTTGGTGCAATTGACATTGCAATCACATTTTTCTTAAACAGGTACGCGCCGAAACTAGCAACCTAAGACAATCAAAACCAGCAAATAAGCTGGAATACAAATGAATGAAAGCTATCTACAAAAATACAAGCTCACAATTTGAAAAGGGGGAAACAGAGAAAAAAAGTTGGGGCTTTTAATAAAGGATTTTATTTTTCTTGAATGATTTCAAAAGCAGAAGATTCCATTAGGAGCTCGTTATGGACAATAGTTTCTTCATGCAAACATCATATAAAATAGTCAGGGCAATGATTGAAATTATGGATCACATCATGATGTGGCTACTGTGGTTTGTGCTGGCCGTTGCACCCACATCACACCATAATTATAGTATGACATCAAATCACAATGATATGGTTGTATTAGGTCTAGCTGCATCAGACCGCATAAAATTGAAAAAATATTTTTTAATCACAAAATAATTCATTCTGTAACAGGCCATAATCCATATCATAACGGCTACAATGAACGCAAACGTAATAACCACAACTGTAATGCAATCGCAACTGCAATTTAAAACATTGAGTGAAGTTAAACAAAAATGTTTACTTATGATTTGACTTACCCCACAGCCAGTATCTAATGCAGTTCTAACCATCCCATTATCAAATGGAATAACAGATGCAAGTTCATCAATATAAGCATCAGCTCCCTTAGGAAACTGTGTTCCTCCACCAGGGAACCTGAAAACATTCCCTTCATACTGTATCCAATTCTGCACAGCCTTCTCAACTGTCAAACTCTTATAAGGCGCATTTGCATATGGAACATAATCTCGACTCTGAGGCCATGGAAATGGTGTTGCATACCCTCTAGGTGCAGCTATGAGACAATACAATTTCTCTTCTTGAGGAGGACAATGCCTTTCTCTATAGTTCATATTTTCTCTGGGAAATGTCATAGCTCTAGTTTGATCATGACAAGGTGTGTAATCAATGTAGCGATCATCACATGGCTTGAACTCCTTGAGTTCAGAATCAGAACTAGTATCAAGTGTTCCAGCATCACCATCTTGGTGTGTTTCATAGTTTAGATCAGAGAGAACACTGCAATCTGTTTGCTTGGTAATTTCAACAGCTATTCTGTCTCCTTTTCCAAAACCACTGTGTTGCCATAATCCCAATACATAGAAGAAAGTACACAAGGCTACAATGATGAGAAAATACATTGAAGTCTTATTGTTTCTATTGTCTCCTGGGTTCCCTTTTGTAGCCATGATGATGAATCTTTATAAAGTAGTACTGAATCTGAAACATGGTTTAATTGAAATACATTAAGCCATAAATATAATGTAGATTATCATTTATTACTACTACCACTAAAATAAAAAAGGTAGTATATGAAAAATAAATTGCATATCTTTAGAATAGTAAGAGGATTAAAGGGAGATATGATAAAATTCATAAATATATATACTGTGAACACCCAATTTGATTTCTCAAAATTTAAATATATACACCAAATTTGGTCTCTCAAAATTTACATATCCAGACCCAATGATATATGAGAATAATTTGAAATTTTCAATGTCTTCACTGTTCTATTTTTACAGATGATAATTATTGTAGTCGCACAAAAAAGTATTTAATATACTGTTTACTATTAATGCAGGCTGAATGCAAAGTTTTGTACAATGTATATTAGTTTCATTAAAGCAATAATAGAGAAAAAAATCTTTACACCAATTGTTTTCTCTTTAATATATTAATGTTAATTAATATATTCTCACTAAAAAGGTAACATTTTTGAGTTGTTAATAATGAGACCTAATAAGAATAACAGATTATTTTTCTAGACCACATAACATCCGCACAGCATGTTGGAACTGGTTCTCTAAGTAGGTTCTATACTCAGAAACATTTTGCATTAGTACACATCACTCAACAACATAACCGAAATTATTATAGATTTTGATTGTAAAAATTTATATACAATATAATAATAATACCATTTCTGTGATTGTGCACGGATTTCCAAATAACCGAAACGGCGGTGACAATTTTCCTAAGAATGTTTCACAGAATTCCTAGTTATGCCAAATTAATTCAAAATCCAACACAATAAATAATTTGAGATTTCATTAATCCACACTCCCTCAACGTGAAAAATAAATCCACAAAAAGAAAATCTATATCTATTACATCAGCGGTTAAGAGAAGGCGTTAAAATCAACAAAACGTGAAAGAGAGAATGCTTACTGGTGTGAGAGAGGAAATAATAAATGATGAAAATCGTGAGAGGTGGTGGGGCCCTATGAAATCAAGTAGAGGATGATGATGAAAAATGATTTGTTGAGATATTGAAAAATGCTGGGAATGATTGGAGAAGAGGGAACGTTGTGGTGTGTGTTTGTTTTGTTGTGTTTTTTGTTTGTGGCATTGTGTGTTTTCAAAACTAACGAGTACACGTAAATGTCTCTCTTTGCTATTGTTGCTTCTTGATTCGCTCTCTTAGCAAAAAATTTCTCATTGGTTCGTTGAATTACGATGTTAAGCACTTTTGTTCCAAAGCGGGGAGACCCTTCGCTTTTCGCCAATCATAACCGTCCACTCATCCTCCAAATGCAAATTCATATATGATTATAATTATTTGTCAACGTCAACGCATGTAACAACATTTAATTTTATACATAATCATCACTATTTATATTTAACCAATATTGATTATTCGAAAAATTAATATAAATAAATAATGATAGTGCTATATTATACTAATTATTTATTATGAATGATTGTAATTATATTATTGTAACCATGTTCACAAGCACTAGTCTCTTATAAGTAGGGTAATGCCGTGTACATATATTTTAAGAAATTTCCCCCCTAAATTCAATGACTCACAAATAATAAGCCTAATACATGTTGTCCTCTAACCTATTGTAATGACTCACCATTTATATTATATCTTTTTTCTAGAGTTCTAGATTCATCACAATCCATACATAACAATCTGGATTCCTATTTTTTGATATTGAATATACAATATTTATATTTTATTCGTATTCCTCATGATAAGTTCCAAGGTATTTGTTATTCAAAACTAATTATGTATCTTTTAATATCATCTAACATAGTAAATTAAATGAAAAACTCCAATTAGAATGTATAATAGGTTTAGTAATAAAAATATGATATTTGTTTCCATAAAATATATAAAAAATGCAATATTCAAATGACAAATACGAAAGTAAATATTTGCTTATGTATGTCTTTGTACATGACTGCTTAGAATAATTGAATATGTTATGACAGATTCTGCACAGAAAGCCAATCACGTAATAATCATTCACCTCCTATTCGCTAAATTTTGTAAAAATAAGATATTTGGTTAGAAAAATTGTGATAACAACCATGATGTTTAGCCTTTATCTAAGAGTGTAGATATTTCATCCTACACACTCATAGTAACTTGATATTAGAATTTTCCGTTGTTGGAATTATAAAGGCGATTTAAATATCTTTTTGTCTAGAACCAAACATTTTCTATTAATCTCTTAAACTTTCCTCATGAATAACAAATAATTAAATCCATAAAGCAAAATAGTTTCGTGTTTGTGTATAAGATGGTTTTGAGATGAAAAATATAATGGAAAGAAATTTTTTCACACACATCCATAGCTATGTATGTTAGAAAAATACTTTTTCAAATGTTCAGCCACCACGTCTAGTAACTAAGCTCGTACAATGAGTTATCACATCCAAAGAATCAAGCCTTTCTATTTATTATTGCATCTAGAACCAAGTATATCTAAAGTCGCATCTATCTAATGACAAATGCGTCTAATAACAAGTGTGTCCAATACTCATCACGTCTAATGGCTTATAATTGTTTTTATTCGTACAAGTATATATGATCTTTACCCATTGAGTCATTTGTATTTATTTCAAATAATTAGTATACTCATCTAATAATAATATTTGTTGTTTCAATTATTATTCTTGTATTAAATATTATGTTTCATGGTAATTAAGATACTCTTGTAAATGCAAAACTTGTACTATAAACTCTTGCAGACAAAATCAAGCACATAACTGAATAATGAGGAAAACCTCTGAATTGTGTAAGAAGACATTCCTTTATGTTTGAAATAGTTATTAGAGTGAACTTCTTATAAATGTCAAGAAGAAATAATCATATACATTGGATCTAACATATTAATTGTACATATGAACTAGGTTGAAGGTACAACAGATTCTTTGCCTTACATGTTTCTCAATACTAGAATTAATGGAACACACTACAATAAATGATAATCCTAAACATATACTAAGTTGAAAATTGTCAGAAGTTCTATGAAGATATAAAAATAAAAAAGAAAAGTACTTCAGAAGAATGAAGCTAGCAATTACAAGTGATTTGTAGTCATTTGAAAAGAAAAGCTTAAGTGTATATTTTATATATCTTATACAGAAGCAAGCTAAGTAAAAAAAAAATACTTGAGTGTTTACGTTGTAAATATTATGATATTTTATGTAAGTGAGTTGTAGACACAATTGATCATAAACTTTCATATTCCCACCTCATTGAATTGTAAAATATCACCAAAAATATCTATTAAATGTAAGAGTATGTAGTAGCTGAATAGTTGCAAAAAACTAAGTATAAAACATGTAAATGTAAAGAGTAGGGAGAATAGTAGAGATATTGGCGTACCCATAATCTCGGGGTCAGATTTGTAATTGCAACTCATTAAATTAGTGAAAATCTCTTGTGTGACAAGATGACTAGATATAGCCTTTGGTGGACAAAAATGTAAACCAGTATAAAGTTTATAGTGTATCTCTACTCCTTTCCCTACTCTTTACATTTATATGTTATGTATTTAATTAATTTATTTTCTGCAACTATTATGTTTCCTCATACTCTTACATTTAAAATTACGAAAATTCTGACTTAGTGCAAAAAACTAATTCACCCTCCTCTTAGTTTGTCAACTTGATACAATTGGTATTAGAGCTTAGTTTAGGCAAGATACTCCCTAGATCATGTTCTAAAAGATGACCTCAAAATCTTTCTTAGAAGAAGGTTTCAACATCAATCGCCCTCCAAGCTTTATTGGAGAATGTTATAATTTTTGGAAGATCTGAATGCGAATCTTTATAGAGTCTTAGGATCTTGACATATGGAATGCGATTGAAGAGGGACCTTACGTACCCTTTGTAGTAATAGATGGTGCAAGGGAGATAAAACCAAAATCTTCCTAGAATGGCAATGGCAAGAAGAAGGTTCAATTTGACCTAAAGGTCAAAAACATCCTCACATCAGCCTTAGGCATAGATGAGTTCTTTAGGGTGTCAAACTATAAGTCTGCCAAATAAATGTGGGATAACATAGAGACCACTCATGAGGGAGCCGATGAAGTCAAAAGGTCCAGACTCAATACTCTCGCACAAGAGTATAAGATGTTTCGCATGAAGCCTGGAGAGAAGATCTCAGATCTTTAGAAAAGGTTTACCCACCTTATTAACCATCTTATTGCTATAAGCAAAGTGCAATCCAATAATGATCTCAACCTTAAAGTTCTTAGGTAACTTACCAGAATTTGGCAAAGTAAAGTGACAACCATCTCCAAAAAGAAGAGTCTATCCAAAATGTCGTTGGCTACACTTTTTGGCAAATTGCAGAAAATTTGAGTTGGAGTTAAGCCAACTCAAGCATCACGAAGAACAAGAAAAGAAGAATAAAAATATCCCGCTCAATGAAAATGCAGATATATGTGAGACCTCTGATGATGATTTAGAGAAAGAAGGCATGAAGGACATGAGTTTACTAGTCAAGAAGTCCATCAAGTTGCTTAAGAGAAACAAGGTGAGGAAATTAGGACCATGAAAGAGATTCACAATAAGCAATGAAGCTTCAACATATGGTCATACGTTCACTTTCTTTGAGTGTGTGAAGCCAGGCCAATGAAGGCAGGTTGTCCTACACTGAAGAAAAATCCCTTCAAAGGGAAGTCCGAAAAGAATGCAACATGTAGAGCGTGTAACTTCACCTAGAAGGGGATGAATAGGTGGTTCAAGTAACAATTAAACTCAAATCGAATTACAAAAGACAATCCCAAAAATTATTGGTTTTAATCGATTAAATGGTTTCTCAATCAATTAACATAAAGTTGGAGTTAATCGATTAACCTACTGGTTTTCTTGAAAATCTTTTGGTTCTCGATGTAGTAAGAAAGCAATGATTAAACTAATATAATATGTTCTTAAACATATTACTGAATGTGATTAACATAGCAGATTCACTTTTGCAATGATCTCTAAACAAATGTAATCAGATAAAGCAAAAATACGATAATTACATGTAAGTAAAATAGTAGGGTAAGAGAGAAGAAGATACCACAACTGATTTATCCTAGTTCAATTGCCAATCCACATGCATTCTACATCTAGTCCTCCCTTTTTGATCTTGGGAGATTTTCTTAACTAAGAACAAATCAAATGTTTATTTATACAAAACACTTCTTCCACCAAGAATTCTCTTGGGCCTAACTTCTAATGGCTCATCACCACTTACAACCATGTCTACCTAATGAGACCTCTTCTTGGAAATTGACTACAACCTAGGATTTCTCCTAAATTTCTCTCTTCCATTGAGGTGATACCTCACACCCTTAAAGATAAAAATTTACAAATCGAACGTAAAGATGTGTACAATGTTCTTTTACACCTAAAATGTGCTAGTCATACACTAACATTCATAACAAAACTACCATATGATGAATCTCATAAGTTTAGAGATGAATATGAATGATTATGATTCAAAAAGGAAAATATTGAAAACTCTCAAGGTATGAATATAAACTCTTTCAAAGATTCACAAAACTCTCTCTTTTCACATAGAAGTTTCTTTATCTGTACTCTTGAAAAATGTGTATCAATATTGCACCAAGTTTCTGTAAGTATAAAAATTCTTGTACTGATTTTGCCTATAGGAAAGGATGGTAAAACACCATTCCGTTTCAAACTATTCTGTTGGGGATAATCCATTAAATAACCACTTAATAGATTAACATTCCTTTAAAACGTCCAATATTCCAAAATAGAAACTAACTTAATCGATTAACCATGTCCTTAATCGATTAACGTTTTTATGAAAAGACTTAGTTAATTTTTCATGAACCTCTGACATGAATGATTGATGCATGATGCATAATTTTGAAAATGATTTAAGTATTAATACCCAAAATCATGTATGCATACTAAATGCACCTAAGTCATGTTATGTATGAAATTCTTTTATTATGTATGTTCATGCTCTAATTATGTGAGATTTATCATAAGGTTTATCCAACTTAGACTCTTACCATTCAAAGAACCTTAGGACCTAAAAATACAAATATTACTCTAGCCTTGATGATCTTTTCTTGAAGCTTGAATATGAGTATTCATGTTGTTGTTGATATGTCATTGTCTTTAAGCTTTCACATTTTTCTCATAAAAATTATGTTCTTGCATGCTTGCATTCATAATATCCTCTTTTGATGATAATAAACCAATCTTGCAAATCTTGTAACCTTCTTGAAAGAAAATCAATTTTTTTTGAGATTTGCTTTGAGCTTGAAAATTAGCTCCCCCTCACTTTGTGCATTTTATAATTTGTATCTTGCGGAAGCTTGTAATGCATCAAATGATGTAAACCATCATAGTTCAAGTTCTGAATCAAAGGGCAAAAGAGGCTAAGAAGGTCCTATGATTAGGGCCAAAGCCAAATCAGGACCACTCAAGATCATAAAGGACACAATTGACTTTGGAGATCACATGGGGAAGGGCACTTATGTCCTTAGGTTTCTATTTAATTTAGTTTACTTTTTATTTGCATAAGATTAATAAATGAGAATTTAATTCTCATGGGTAGTCTTAGGATTTATCTTTTTTTTTCATTAAAGTGTTTTAGTCATTTAACTTGATGCAATTTGGGGTTGGAAAATTATTTATTTCCTTGTAAATTGGCCCAATAGTGGCTACATGCTTTAACTTAGGCTTGACACAGTTAGAGGAATTGTGAGACTTAAATTCAAGCTTGATTCAAGTAAAGGAGTTCGAACAAGTCAAGTCATTCAAGCATGGCACGACTAGATATTTTGATTTCAAGTGGCATGATCAAGTTGAACAAATGTGGCACGGCTAAAGACAAGTTGGGATGAAGATAGGAAGATGTAAGGAATTGGACAAAGTGGTGCCTCTTTTAAAGTATTAGGAGATAAGGCACGGTTCAAGATGGCAAAACAATTAGCATATTTCAAGGAAATTGACAACAAGGAGATAAAGTGGTCAAATCTTTTTTTAATCAGCCTCAACCAAAAGAGATAATTCGGCCAACATTGAAGATTAATCAATTCACAAACCAACAAGGAAATTCAAAGTTAAAGAGGCGTGTGAATATATAGTAATCAAGACTCATTCAAGGTATTCAAGTTTCAATCTTTTCAAATCAATCATTAATGAATTCGGCCTATGCAAACAAGGCCAAGTCAAATTAGCCAACAAACTTTAAAATCCTAACAGAAACAATTAAATTACATTACTTAGTTAGGATTTTATTTTTCAAATGTCATTTGTAAGTTAGGCCTAGATAGTCAATTTATGAATTTCCTATTTATGTAATTCATTTCATTAATGAAAAGTTTAAGTTTATTTTGGATAAAATGTTGAGTTTTAGTTAAGAAGAGTTTTCTCCTAAATTCCCTTGTGGCCATGGCCACCATATTGTTCTTATCAAGCTTCCTAGCTTGTGGTGAACTTCCCTTCCCTTGTCAAGCATCCCATGCTTGTGGTGCATTCTCCTTCCATATCTTATCCATTTCCCTCACACACACTCAAAACCGTGACCTACCCTAAACCATATGATCAAACTGTGACCTCCATCCCAAAGCGTAAACCTAAGCCTTGACTTAATCCTATACACATACCCTTCATCCAAAACAGCCCCACATTCCTACCCTAAACACATCCATCTATGACCATTCAACCTCATACATCCTCCATATCCTTGGCCAAACACATTCCAACATCCACACATACAATTATCCCCAAAATGAGACCCTACTCACTCATACATCGCCAAACTATAACCAAACCTTCCAAGATCCTAAGCAATCATCCTCACCGAGACCTTAAAACCTATACTCTCAATCACACAAACCCTAACTCAATTCCATACACAAATCAAACCTAAAAATTGACCTAAAATCTTAACCAACATGAAAACCGTATTTTAATTGACAACACTCATAATTTCAAGCTAAAAACGATCCTAAAACAAAGGCAACCCTAGGAGGTTGTCACCATCAAATCTATAAAACACAGACAACAAACTTTTCTCCCCCTTTTGACATAATCAAAAAGCAATGTTACACATAAGAATTAGCCAAAAGTAAAGAGATAATACAATTATATCCGATCTTACTCGATTATACATGGACTTAATCGATTAAGCAGGTTATCAATTCACTGAAATTTGCAAATTGTGCCGCTGTTAATCGATTATATCTATAATTAATCGATTAAATAAGGTATATTTCAGAAATTCCAGGAAAAATTTCCTGATTTTTATTTGGTATTAAATGTTAGATTCATCATATATTCAACAATTATAACAGTTGTATTGAAGAAAGAATAAGAAATAAAATAATGGAATGTGATCAACACATATAATTCATGATAGCCATCCATTTCAAACATAAGAGGACAAGTCAATAAAATCCAAAGTACATATGCCAAATTATCAAAGAAAATATAATTTAAAACATACATAGTCATTAAAAGTACAAACCAAACAATAATGACTAAAAAGACACACACCCTAGACAAAGCCAACTATGACTACTTATGATTGCCCTAACTAGACTAGCTACTAGGAGGTGATTGATAGAATCCGCAAATGGTCTTGAAAAGAAAGCTAAGCTGATCAAAGCAAGTTTTGTTTTCTAGTTCATGCCTTTGAAACTCAACCATGAACCTTTCTTCCATGGATCGCATCCTATTTTCCATGGCGTGCACTCCATTATCAATGCTAGGAATGACAACAGGGTAGATCGGGGCCGGTTTTGCACTTACCCAAACCCAAATCCGAACTAAGTGGGGTTAAAAACAATACTATCATCCAGTTTTGGGTAACCCGAACGTGACTGGAAACCCAAAACTATTATATATATATACACGTTGCTACCATATATTGATAATTGAGTTATTAGTTTTGAAACTCAAATTCACACAAAGACAAATTTGTGTAATTTTAAATATATCATTCGGGTTTAGGGCAGGATTGGGGTAGGGTATTACCTATACCAAGCATGAACCGAAAATTATAACCGGGTAAAACCTGAACCCAATCACAATAGAGTTAAACCACATATTCAATTTTCATTGTCATATCTAATCAATGCGTTCATTGAGGCATTGTTCCATAGCATCCAAATGAGCTAAACCAAAAGATGGTTCTTGAGGCATATTAGGAGCCTCATCCGGTTGTGATGCTTGAGTTTGCTGAGTTGGAATAACATATTCTTCATCATCTGAAATCTAAAATGTAGTTTGATAGTTCTCCTGATATGCCCACACTCCACCATATTTGTAATTACTCATCTTGGGTATCAAACTATCATCTATGAGATGCTCCCTGGGATTCACAACAATTATTTCCTCATTACTTGTGTGAATGCCAACATGCTCAATGACACGAGATATAAAGATCCCATAGGCTAGCAATTTAGATGCAGATGAAGCGATGCTAGACATCACTTTCAAAATCTTAGCAGACCAATTAACCATGATTCCTTCCTTTACAACATACATAAGCTTCAAGTTATTACCCGTTGGTTGAGCACGATTAGTGTTTTGTTGAACCACACATTGGCAATAAGATAATGGATAAGCCTATTCTCAACAGTCATGGATCCAGCCTTGGTTAGCTAACCTTGTACATAGTAGTGTGGTCCTCTAAGGCATGACTTGTACATCTCAATTGAGTCGTACGAATTCCATAACTCATTATTACAATCACCTAGAGGAGAGCCATCACTAGCTAGGCCTCCAACTTCTTGAAATAACACCTCATCCAATATTATGAACCTTCCCTTAACAACAGTAACACACCTCCCATCATTGTATTAAAAGTGGCTATAAAATTTCGAACTGGAGAGGGAAAGATATTACCATTAAGCTATAGAAAAGTATTAGCCTATTGTGCCTCTAATTCTAGCAGGAATTAAAAGCCTTGCTCCACCATTCATGCCATATTGGCATATGAAATATAAGTATGTTTTTTGCTGATAAACTTGGCCAACCTTTCATCTTGTATAGCCGAAGTATAGCAAGGATCATTCCCAATATAGGTTATGCCACCTTGAGTGGAGGAGGAACCACAACTATCCAAATTTCTCTTTTTGGCGAAGAGGATGATTAATCCCAATAGTGGTCTTTACTCTTTTTGGCTTCCCTTCATTCATATTGGAAACTTAATTGATGGCTAATTGATTATCATAATCGATTGAACGAATTGGGGGTTAGGGTTTCTTAAGAAAGAAAAATATAGGTTGAAGAATTTTGAGCGGAAATTGATGGAATACGAGGGTAATCAGTATAAAGTAGATGAAGATAAATAATGAGGTTCTTACTTTGACAGAAAACACGAAAGATTTTAAGTTGCAGAATATTTCTAGAGAACGATTGAAGTTATATGGTTTGAAATTCGTATTTAATCACTATCACTGAATTGTTTTTAATCAATTAAATGCAGTGTTAATTGATTAATGAATTAAATTTTCTTGCCCAGACAATCGATTAAGGGCTAGGTTAATCAATTAACATAATTAAAAATGTTCTCAAGTAATCGATTAAGGGCTATTTAATTGATTAAGATACTTAAAAATAAGTCCAATTAATCGACTAACTAAGGTAATAATCGATTAATCACAATTCTTTCACAACATTTAACACATTTCAAACTTTGCTTAGGGAATGCTAAGATCTATGTTGACAAAATCTATCCTATACACTAATCAATCACATATATGGGTACTTAATCATATAAGAACATACACAAGCAATTATGGCATGCATTCAAGCAAATAAGATAGACATTTGAATAAAGATAAAATAGATTTATTGAGTTTTAACACACACTTAGATACAACTAAAAATTATATGATTTATCAAGAATTTCTAGTTCTTTTATTAATACAAAGAAAGTATCTCTTGGAAGAGGTTTAGTGAAAATATCAGCTAGTTGTCTTAAGGTTTCAACAAATTCAATCACGCAATCACCTTTTTGAATATGATATCTAAAGAAATGATGCACAATTTCTATATGCTTGGTGCGAGAATGCAAATTAGGATTTTTAGACAGATTTATGGCACTAATGTAATAAATTTAATAGGTATTTTATCAAGAATGAGACCAAAATATAATAGTTGTTTTCTTCATAGATAAAATTTGAGCATAACACACACTGGTGGCAATGTATTCTGCTTTGGTGGTTGAAAGAGCAACACATGCTTGTTTTTTACTATGTCATGATACTAGTGAGCTACCTATTAGGTGACATGTACCACTTGTATTTTCTCTATCCATTTTACATGCTGCAAAATGTGAATCTGAATAACCTACCAAGCTCAATGATGTATCCCTAGGATACTATAATTTCATGCTTAGTTCCTTTCAAATATTTCATAATTCTTTTGGTATCTATAAGATGTGATTCTTTAGGATTAGCTTGATATCTAGCATACATGCATACAATAAACACAATTTAGAGTTTACTAGAAGTTATGTTAAGTAAAGATCCTATCATACCACAATATTTAGTTACCTCAATAGATTTGCCTTTCTCATCCTTATCAAGATAACATGAAGAAACCCCTAGAGTAGAAGCATCATTTTATTTTTCCATATCAAATATTTTTAATAGCTCCTTGCAATACTTTGTTTGATGAACAAATATTCCATTGTCCATTTGCTTCAATTTTAACCCAAGAAAGAAAGTAAGCTCTCCTATCATAGACATTTCAACTCTTATTTTATCAATTCAGAAAAATTCTTACACAAAATATCATTAGTAGCACCAAATATAATATTATCAACATATATTTTTATTAACAATATATCTTTTTCTGATTTTAGTATGAAAAATATGGTATTCAACCTTAATCCATATAAGGCTTTTTCAATTTGAAAACATGATTAGGAAATTGGTAGTTTTCAAAATCAGGAGGTTGTTCCACATATACCTCTTCTTGAATAAAGTTATTCAAGAAGGAACTTTTTACATCCATTTTAATTTTTTTGAAGTACATGATAAATACAAAGGCTAAAAGCATTCTAATAGTCTCTAATCTTGCTACGGGAGCATAAGTGTTATCATACTCAGTACCTTCTTGATTGTAACCTTTAACTATCAATCTAGCTTTGTTTCTAATAATCAAGCTAGACTCATCAAGTTTATTTTTAAACACCCATTTTGTGCCTATTATAGGATGATCACTTAGTCTAGGGACTAAATACCACACTTTATTTCTTTCAAATTGGTTTAGTTCTTCTTGCATAGCTAGTGACCAGTTCTCATCCTTAATAGCCTCATCAATAGTCTTAGGCTCAATTTGAGAAATAAATGGAGAGAAATTACAAATATTGCGCAAAGAATTACGGGTTACCACTCCCTTAGAAATGTCACCTATTATGTTATCGATAAAGTGATATTTCTTTGTCTTCCAAGCTTGTGGCATTCTTTCCTATTCTTAACTTGATTCTTGATCTTCTTGCATCACTTTTTCAGATTCTTGATCTTTCAAATATGCATCTTCCAGAGTACCTAACTGAGCATCAACCATACCTTTCTCCTCTTTTGCAGAAGACTCATCAAATACAATATGTATAGACTCTTCTACTGTCATTATTGTTTTATTAAAGACCCTATAAGCTTTGCTATTTTTAGAATAACCAAGAAATATTCCTAAATCAACTTTTGAATCAAATTTACTTAAAAGTTCTTTTCCATTGTTTCAAATAAAGCACTTGCATACAAAAGCATGAAAATGAGAAATATTTGGTTTTCGGCCTTTAAAGAGTTCATAGGGGGTTCTCTTAAGAATATGCCTCAAAAGTATTCTATTGATAACATAACAAGCGATATGAATCATATCCTCCAAAAGTACTTGGTGTTTACTACCATATTTCTCGCAAAACTTATCAAACTTGTGGTTTTCAAATTCACCACCATGATCACTTCTTATGGTCACAATTTTATGATTCATTTGATTTTGGATTAGCTTGGCATGCCTCTTAAAAGTTTTGAAAGTATCACTTTTTAGTATCATTTTTTGAGATGGTCCAAACAAGTCCACATGAAGTAACTCTAATTGTCTTGTTGTGGATATCATGCTTTTAGAAGAGAAAGAACTTTTGACTTGTTTGCATTTGCAGCAAGAGTCACAAGTTTCTTCCGTTTTAAACTTGAGTTTAGGTGGACGGATTACTAAGTCCTTTGTAGCTAACTTGTTCAAATGATCGAAATGGATATAAGCATACCGCCTATGCCAAATCCAAAGATCATCCTATTTTGAAATTAAGCATTTTGAAAATAAGGAGGTGATATCATCCAAATCAACCATATATATGTTATTTGTCCTATGACCAATATCACTTTTAATAATGCAGCACCTGCAGTCAAAGATTACCTTATTACATTTATCGCATAATTGGCTAATGCTTAGAAGATTATGCTCTCAACCTTCCACATATAGCACATTTTCAATGATTATTTGAAGCATTAGTAATCTTTCCAACTCTAAGTATCTTGCCTTGATTGTTATCACCATATGTGACATGACTTTTCTCCTTAGGTGAAAGCTTAATAAAGTTGAACTTATTATCCATCATGTGTCTAGAACACCTGCTGTCCAAGTACCATTGATGTCCAAATGTACTTTGGCGCACATACAAAACGACATTCACTTACTTGTTTTAGGTACCCAAATAGCCTTGGGTCCCTTAGTGTTAGTTTTCTTTGGATCGTTTCCTTTTTCATTCCATATATATTGTCCTTTGGGTACACTATACAATCTAATTTGACAAGAATTTGTAGTATGACCATACAAACCAAAATAAAAACAAGTAGATGATCTAGGATATGAAAATTTTGAAAAATCAACATGTTTCTTATATGATCTCCTTTTAGCATGCATGTATCTTAACCCGAATCTATTACAAACATTTATTTGTTGTTCAAACAAGTTATCTAAGTTATTACTACCCATAGAGAAATTAACAACTTTTTCTTTTAAACATGCATTCTCTTTTCCAAAAATGGACATTTTTCACAAAAGGGTATCATAGTCATTTTAGAAGCACAATCACATGTAGAGTTAGTATAAATGAGATATAATGTTTCATTTTGGAGCTGAAGTTCATCAATAAATTTCTGCATTTCTAAAATTTTCTTCTCATGAATGGGAATTACTCTTTTTCTATCATCATTGTTTTTTGCTAACTTTTGAAGCTCTTCACGTAATTTTACATAAGTACCATATAAAACATAATATGTGCGAAATCATCGGAGTCATAATTAGAATTGGAAATACTAACCTCACTCGAGTTGCCTTGCTTGCTTGTTTCGCAAGAATTATGATTTTGCATCATTAGGCGTAGTTTGACCGATTTTTCATCATCTGAGGTGCTTGAAGTGACTTATTCTTCGGGTACACTCCAAATGATGTAGGCTTTATTAGCCTTGATGTCAATTGATTCTTTCTTGTCGTTCTAAAACCCTTTTTGAGATAGGTTGGCGATGAGAACTTCATGTGTCCTACCTTCCCACACTCATAGCAAGTGATCTTCTCATTCTTCTCTTCAATTTTTCCTAGAAACTTCACACAAAGATTTGGAAAAGAGGTGGACAAAAATATACAACCACAATATGACAATTTATCTAAAAAGTGTTGAATTAAGATGGTTTTGCATGACTTGCATAGAATAAGTGCCATGAAAAGTGTATGTAAAATAGGTATTTTTGGCACTTATCAAATCCCCTCAACTTAAGACTTTGTTTGTCCTCAAACAAATGGTAAAGCACATCCGAATTACATCGACTAATGTTTTTATGATCAAATAGACATGATTTCAGATTTTGCTTAAGCATGCTCAAACATTTTCAATGAGATTTTTCAAGATTTATGAAATTCATACATAATGCTTCAAACACTAATTTTCATGCTTATGTTCATCAAAAATTGTGTAACAAAATCAAAGCAAATAATTTCCAATAAAAAAGTGCTTGTTGTCACACAAGTTTAAAGATAGAACTTTTCAATGAATGTAAGTGTTTCACTCAATATTCAACAATTTGAATGTAGTGATATCAATTTGGTCATTGTCTTACCTATTCTCTTAAATTGCATATTCAATCAAGGATCACTAAAGACTTGTTTTTGGATGTAATGAGGCTAGGCATTGAAATAATCATGGTTTTTCATGGATAATCAAATTTCTTTCAAGAGAGCAAAAAATTTCAATTTTTTAATGAAGCCGAGCCTACCAAAGCTCAATTTTCAATTTTCAATTTTTCCACATTTCTTTTTCCAACCTCTTAGCATTTGAACCTTGGCTCTTTTTTTTCATTTATTAACAACTTTTATAAAGAGATTGAAAAAATATTTTTCAAGAAGTCGAGCCTACCAAATAAATATTTTTTGTAAAGAAATGCAATATTTTTCTTTTTACTCTTTTTCACATGTGTTTGACTCACTCCCTCACTTGGTTTGGATTTACACTTTTGTTTTGAAAAATTGTTTGCAAAAATCATGTTACATAAATTTAGAATTCCATTTGCACGAAATTTTCTTGTTATGACATTATGTGATTTTTTCAGAAAAAATTAAGGCTTATATCTCATTTTGTTCAATGAAAGCTTAAAAATATGCCTTAACAATTTTTGTTTTTTACCATGTAACCTTTGTTGATTTATTTCGTTTAGCAAATATAATTCATTTTTAATTTTGTTTTGAGTTTTTATGGACAATCAAATTACTTTCTAAATAAATGTACATTCTACAAAAAAAAAAAATCATAATTTTCACATATTCATCAACCATGTTCCCCTTCCTTAAATGGTGGCTTGTCCACAAGCCAATGAAGAAATTTGTTTTTTGAAAAAAGATGTTTTGATGAATATGGAAAATTAAACATAACTAAACTAACAAACGAATATTTGCAAACAATTTAAATCACAGAACATAATTCCAAATAAAATTAAAAAAGAGGAAGCAAATATGAAAGTTTAGGGTACGAAAATAAGGAAATAGTTTTGCAAACAATCAAATGCATAAAATTAAAGTTAAGAGAAAACCGACTTTGTTGCTTTTCTCAATCCTCTTCATCTTCAGGAAGGCCTTGTGACCTCCCTTCCGGCCATTGAGTGTTAGCAACAAACTCCTCATAGGTTCCACCTAGGAAATTTGGATGAGAGTCATATATGCTTTGAAAGCTTCTCTATACACGCTAGTAACTCCACGAAAGCAAGCAATTTGTGGTTAGTTTTGGAAATGTTGTTCTTCAACAATTGCTTCTGAAGTGGCATTACTTGCCCTCCTACGTAGTAGTTGAGAAGAGGAACCCACATCTCCAAATTTCTTCCTCAAATCAGGCCAAGCTTCTTTCTTTGCAATGTGATTGGACATAATAGGTGTTGACCTCGATTTTGAGTTCCATGTTTTCTCCATAAGACCCGGGAACTTCTTGGTACCTACATAGGTTAGTGATAAGTAAAGGTAAAATCAAAGAAGTTATACTTCTTGGTACCTATAATTTTTTCTCACACTTTTTGGCTCATTTTAATGTTCAAGTTGTGACTATGGTTTGCTAAATTTAAGATGTTTTTAATATTATCAAAACAGCCCCAACATCATACTTTTTCAATCAAGCAAGCAAAAATCACATGTTCATAAAAAGTGGCTAAGTAAAAAATTTCAACATCTTTGGTTGGATTATATTTTCTAAAACAGCCCCAAAATCTTATTAACACATCAAAATAGATTTCCCAAGAGTTTGGTACATGAAAAAGTGAGGATACAATATAAAGTTCATACAACGTAAGATTTCAAATTTTTATGCATGTATAAACTTTTTCTCCTTTAAGAAATTTTTTAGATGAGTTTTTAAGCCAAAGCATAAAATTTTCAGCCACGAAAAGATTTTAATGTGGTTGGAATTTGCCATTTTAAAACAAAAGTTTGGCTCAAAAACTTCCTCAAATTTCTACACGTTGTTGCCACTTGATTGAGTTATTTTTTTTCAAATACTTTGTGAGAAACCAAGACCTTAGAAAGTTTGCTTTTCCATAATCATGAATGATTCATGTCTAGGCATGTTTGGTCACAAATTTTATGAATCACTCAAATTTATGTTGGAGAAAAAGTCTAAAAAAAAAAATTCAAACTTCAAACTTTTTAAGACAAAATTTTCACATGCACAATATTCCATTGATATTCAGCATACCTTCAACACAAATACTCATGAAAGCTTAAGGAGATTCAAAAATCACATGTGTTCTTTAAAATTTTCCAAGAATATAATTTTTTTGAAACCTTTTGATTTGGAGATTTACTTCGAATCTTTTTGAATTTTTTTAATTTTGATGTTTAAAAATTTCCCAAATCAAAAAGGGTTTCAAGAAGAACAAAGAATATTAAAGCTTTGAAGGGGATGATACTTACATGCTTGCAACTTGAAACATTGAAGAAAAGAGAAGCATTTTTTAGGAGAGTTGTTAGAGAGATTTATTTTGGTTTTTCAAAATGAGGTTGAAAGTGAATTTTCGGTCAAGGGGGGTTTAAATAGGGTGGAATTTCAATAAGGATAAGAGGATAAGGGAAATCCTCTTTTCAATATTTTTTCCCATGTGGATCTAGTTGGTGCGTTGGGCGCTTACCAGCCCCGCCAGGCGCACCGGTCAACTTTGACTTGTTTGGCTTGGCCCATGTTGGGTCGTGTTGGCTCACAAGTTAGCCCATTTTGACCCTAAAAAATGTTTTACTCACTTTCCTCTTTTATTTTATTTTCAAAAATTGTTTTTATGGACCAAAATAATGTTTTTCAATTTTCTCCTTAAAAAATTTGAAATTAAAGATTATGTAAAAAGAAATTTAATGAGAAAAACATATTTATATATATTTCCAAAACGGACTGGGTTGCCTCCCAGTAAGCGCTTCTTTACTGTCATAGCTTCACGCATGTTACCTACAAAAAGTCTAGATTTTTCCACCATCCCCATCTTACTGCTCAACTGAGCTAGATTCACCCCGTAAGATAGCATTGCAATGCACCATTGGATTGACTTTCGTGTTGGCAGAAAATGTTGATTTCTGATTTTCAGCCAATTGTTTGGCCAACTACCCAATTTGAATTTCCATATTCCTAAGGGAAGCATTTGTGTTTTTCTAGTTGGACATTGTCATTTGCATGAATTGATTCAGAGTGTCCTCCAGTTTAACATTATTATCTTGGGTAGGGTGTTCATATTGATTGGGTATAGGATAGAATGGTGGTTTCTGAGGATTGTCCTGCCTCCATGGTTGGTTCCCTTGAAACTGATCTCCTCCCCTTGGGTATTTGTTCTGGAAATTTTGCCTTGGAGGATTGTTGACAAATTGGACTTCCTCAGTCTGAGTCTGGCACTAGCCCATATCATGATCATCAGTATATTGGTCGCATATATAAACTTGCTTCTTTGAAGACTCTCTGATCTGTCTAGGTAGATCATTAAGCTTCTGAGATACTTCATCTAATTGTTGTTGAAGCAGTTTATGTTGAGCTCATAACATCTGTTGGACTTAGTTCCAAGATTTCACCTCTCCTTGATGGGGGTCCTCTCTGATGTTGGCTCCTCTTATCATTTAGGGCCATGGACTCGATGATGTTAATGGCCTCTTGCGGGGGCTTTTTCAACAGCTGTCCACTCGCAGTTGCATTTAAAATTCACTTATGATGTTGTTGTAACCCATTGATGAAAATATGGATTTAGGTTTGCACAACAAACCCGTGATTAGGGCATTTCATCAACATAGACTTGAATTTGTCCCATGATTCACAAAGGATTTCATTCGCTGGTTGCACAAAAGTGGATATGGCAGTCTTCATATTCATATACTTCCCTGGCGAAAAGAGTCTATTCATGAAGTTTTCCTCCACCAGATGCCAGTTATTTTGGATATGTGGAGGTAAATCCAAGAACCACTCATTGGCTCTCCCAATGAGAGTCAATGAAAAAAGCCTAAGAAATACAAATTCCTCTTCTTCCTCAAATATCCCGGCAGTCCTGACTAGTTCATCGAACTTAGTCACATGGTCGTAGGAATCTTCATGATCTAGCCCAACAAAAGGATTTGTGTACATGAGTTGTACTAATCCATACTTCATTTCAGGAGGCTTTTGATTACCAGCATGCCTCCCTATTCTGATCATGTTTCTTGGGTTTAAGCTGACAAAACCCTTAGCAGTGAGTTGGCTTTCAGCTCATGAACCATCAACATCCTGTCGATTGTTAGCCATTGATGGATATGCTACCTTTGGAATAGATTGGGCTTGTCTCACTTTTTTCTGTGCTTTCTTCTTTTTTCTCAAGGTTTTTTCTAATTTTGGATCGAAAAAGAACTATATCTGTTTATTCCTACAATTCATACACATAAAGACTTCTATATATTTCCAAGGAAGAGATTAGTACAAAAGATATGAATTTACAAAGTTTTTGTAATTTAAATTTTTATACAAATTAAAAATTCAAATTTGTACACAAAGTAAAAAGAAATTTTATGCACACTTATTAATGATATAATATACTATATAAAAATTTTTCTAAAAAGCAATTCCCAGACAGTAGCGCCAATTTGTTGAAATGAGAGATTTCACTAAGCCAAGAATTCCCCCCTCAACAACAAAACGTATCACTTTGTTGAAGAGTTTTCCTAGTTGTTGCAAGTTTATTTTATTTTAGAGTGGTGATGAACAATTTATTTATTTGATGTCTTTATTTATGTACCTCATTTTCGGGTTCCTTTTAACCATACCCTAAAGGTTGGTCTCATTTTATTAAGTTAGTCATACCATTTCTTATGAAAGGTTGGTACCAAAGAATAAAATGAAAAAAATAATAAATTTACAAGTTAATTGTGCCACTTATTTCGAAGGGTTAGTATAAAGAATAAAGAATAAAGGAATAAATAAATGTTAGTTGCGAAAATGTGATGACTGAAAGTAAATGTTAGTTACAGAATGTAAATGCTAGAGAGTAAATGTTAGGGCAGGAAGTAATTGGCAGAAAGTAAATGTTAGTGGTTAGATTATTATTCGACACTCTTTATTTGTTAAGTAACAATCCATTGATTGGATTGTACTCTTTTGTATATTATTCCTACGTACAAAGTTACAAACCATGAATTCGTTTGAACTTATGCTTTTAGGAATCTTTTATTCAACAAATAAAATTTATAAGTCAACACTTTACTATGTTACACTTGCATCTCTTTCCAAGATTCAATTGTAGTATAAATATAGGGTTTTGTCGAACCAAATGGAATTGTATTAGAAGAAAATTATATAGGCATATTATAGAAAAATAATGATTAACAACTTTCGTGATGATTTTTAAGTTATGTTGCATAAAAATATTAACAAGGAAACATAAACTACTATTCACAAATTCTTGAGAATAAAATTGATTTGAAACCGATTTTGAAAAACATTACAAGTTATGTGTTATACTTTCGGTTAATTCCGACACCAATTCTAAATCCTTCATCTAGTGTCCTAGTATGATAAGATGATTTTCACACCTTATGTAATAAACTAAATAATAGTTAAGTGTCACTCGTCAGAGTAGGTTGTCACACCCTACTTCAGGCTCCATTAACATTATTTAGCCATGCACATAAGTTGCTTAAAATAGATGCTTTATATGGCAAGTGAAATAATGTGTAGGTTATACTTTTTAGTTCACTTGTCAACACTTTAAGAAGAAACATTTTTTGAATCTTTAAATCAAGTTTTAGGTGCCCAAGCTAAAACCGCAATAAGAACTTCAATAAGAACTTCAATAAGAATCACAACTTAACCAAAAATAATAACTTGAATTACAAATGAGAAAAAGAAATAAAATTACACCATAATCCATATCAATGTATAGGAGCATAAGCCATCAATCGATGGATGATATGCTTTTGGACCCAAATGAGATTACAAAATTATATTTTTGTATCACATTTGACCTCTCCTTTTCTCCTCTTGAATTCTAAGAAACAATTACAAGAATTTACCTAGAACAAGCTTAGAATTGTGACCAGAATTTCTAGAGACAAGAAGTGAAGAAGACGAATGTGTATTGAAGTGAATTTTGAATGGAATGTGAATTAAATGCCTTTGTAGAGTGGGAGAGGGCATCTATTTATAGGCAACCCGCCTGGCCCCCTCCTGATCCACGTTGAGCGCACCAAACCCTTCAACATGGGTTTGGTCCATGACCAAACAGCTTAGTCAACTGTTTGGTGTTGACTCACCAAAACTAGTTGTGAGCTACTTGATCAGACTATTGTTAGCTACTCTGAAAAGTGCTCAGAGGCTTGTCAAGTGAGGTCATGCATGACATCAAAGTTGCTTGGTGGCTAAGTCAAGTTGACTCCTTGTTAGGTCCAGCCTGGCTGCTTAGGTGTCCTTGCTGAGCTTCCTAATTAAGCAACTTGTCCTATTCTGACTAGGTGTGTGGTTCCAGCTGGGCAGTCCGAAGGTGCACACTCAATTACCTATTTCAGCAGGTTGGCTTATATCATGCTTGAGTCTGATCATGTAAGGCTTGTGTCTGACCGAGCCAAGTTGGTGCTAGGTTAGTTGGGCGGTGCTTATTGTCCACGCCAGGCTGCTTAGTGAGCATGTTCATGTTGTTGGTCCACGCTTGTGGTCAAGCACTTAGCTTGCCATGTGTGCATAAAAAATGGCTTATGTGGACACCAACTTGCTTGTCTATTTCTTGATTTGTTTTCTTCTCTTCTATTTTTCCTAGAAACTTCACACAAATATTTGGAAAAAGGTGGTAAAAAATATACAACCACAATATGACAATTTATCTAAGATGTGTTGAACTAAGTTGATTTTGAATGATTTGCATAGGATAAGTGCCATGAAAAGTGTATGAAAATTAGGTATTTTTGGCACTTATCAAGCATAGGTTCGTTAATTTGTTCCAAAGATCCTATACTTTAATATGGATTCAAAGACCTTTTGGGAGAAGATTCCAACATTAATCGTCCTAAAATTTTTGTAGGAGAGTGTTACAAATTTTGGAAGATCTGAATGAGAATCTTTATAGAGTCTCAGGATCTTGATATATGGAATACAATTGAGGAAAGACCATATACCCTTTTTGTAGTGGTCAATGGTGTGAGGAAATAAAAACCAAAAAATAGTCTGGAAGGTTGATAATAAGAAGAAGATTTAATATGATCTTAAGGCCAAAAATATACTTACCTTAGCCTTAGGTATAGATGAGTTCTTTAGGGTATCAAATTATAAGTCTGCCAAGAAGATGTGGGATACCTTAGACACCACTCATGAAGGAACCAAATAAGTGAAACAATCTAGACTCAATACTCTTTCTCAAGAGTATGAGATGTTTAGAAGGAAACCTGAGGAGAAAATTCTTGATCTCTAGAAAAGGTTCACCCAATTGACCAACCACATGATCGCTCTAGGAAAAGTACTATAAAATAGTGACCTCAACCTAAAAGTTATTAGGTCACTAACCAAAACATGGCAACCAAAAGTGACAGTCATTTCAGAAAATAAAAGTTTATCAAAAATGTCTTTGGCTGCTTTATTTGGGAAATTGTAGGAACACGAGTTGGAGTGAAGCAAACTCGAACAACACAAGGAACAACAAGAACATTTCCTTGAAAGCAAAGGTAGATACATGTGAGACATCTAGAGATGAAACTGACAATGAAGGCATGGAGGATATGAATATGCTTCCGAAATTTTTTAGCAAGTTTCTGAAAGAAACAAGACTGCTAAAATTGGTCCAACCAAAATATTCACTAGAAGTCATGAGGCTTCTACATCAGGTCAAATTTCACTTGTTCTGTGTGGCAAGCCTGGCCACACCAATGTAGGTTGCCTAACAATGAAGAAAAATCCTTTCAAGAAGAATATCATACATCGCTTGGTTAGACAACGATAGAAGTTCCAACTTAGAATCCAAGAATGAGGAGCAAGCACACATGACCTTGATGTCATCTCATCAATCATATGTGTTGGTTACTAATAAGGTATGATTACACCTAGAAGGGGGTGAATAAGTGACGCGGATCACCAATCCCGCTTTTCCGATATTTGCACAAAATAAAAAGCTGTTACAATTAATCGATTATCAACATGGTTAATTGATTAAAGACAGATCACTTAATCGATTATTATCATAACGTTAATCGATTATCCTGATTCTTTTACTTTGAAAATTAGTTTTCTCGCTTCATAAAAACCGTGATAATTCTTGACCTTTACTATCCTAAGATTGATTCTTGACTAACAACAGAACAACACAGCAAGCAATTAATCACAGTAATATAATCGAAATAGAAGGCAATAAACACATAATTATAAAGAGATGGGGATAGAGAAAATTTTCTCGAGGATTTTTATCATGGTTCATTTGCGGTCCACTGCAAACTACTTCCAGGCCTCCCGGTTGATCTGAGAGATTTTTCTTCATTAATCAGAAATGTAATTTACAACCAAACTTCCAATACAACGAGGCTGAAACTTCCTTCTTGAAACTGATGAGCCACAAATCCCGGTTTGACCCCTTATCTACGCCTACTTGGATACCACACTGTTCGCGCAATTTGGCCCCAGCCGAAACTCTTACTCGAATCAAGATTTTCTATCTAATGAAGACTCCTAAGTCTCAACCTGCGATGATACCACACATCACGAGAATTCTCCTCAAATTTTAGAACTTTTGTTGAGTTAACTTGCACACTAGACTGTGCATATTACAACTCTAAATTCGGCTCTAATCACCATTGACAGAAAGATCTCACAAACACAGCCCTGAGACCTAATTATGAAATCATGCAAGGAGTGTTTTCAATTGAATGAAAAATGGTTTTTCACAATGAAAAGATTTTCTCTCTTTTCTCTCTATTCTCTCTTTTCACTCTTGAAGCTCATGTAAGAAAACTCAAAGATACATCAAGATAGCTTTGAAACCTTTTAGGAAAATGAATCTTTGATTCTCATAGATTTTTTCGATTCTTGCTCAATGAAGGTGAAGAGTTAACTGTTTTAAAAATCAGAATGGAATCTGTTTCAAAATAACAGAATTAGCTCATAACTGATATAACAGATATTAATCGATTAAATTGTCATGTTAATCAATTAACTGGTTTTTGAAAACAGATTTTTCAGTTATGGCTTAATCGATTAAAAGATTAGTTAATCGATTAATAAACATAGATTATGGGAGGTTAGCTACTGTAACTCCATTAAATCGATTATGACTTTCCTTAATCGATTAAGGATTTCACCAGGACTTAATCAATTACACACTGGTTAATCGATTAAAATCGTTAAAAAGGGTTTTTCAATTTTAAATGGTAAACACTCTATATGATGAATGATCATGTAATCATGATTTTAGAAATGATTAAACCTTCATGCATAAAATCATGTATGCTAAATGCAAATGCATTAGTGTTAATTATCATATATTTATATGTTGATGTTATGCCTCATTTTATGTGATTTTATTTTAGAGTCTTTGTGAGACACTTCCATCTTGGGTTTACCTATCCTAAGACTCAATACTAGGCAATCATCTTAGGACTCTAGAATGAAAAAAGCAATCTTAGATTCTATGACAATGACCTTGAGCTCTTGGTATGTTGTTTATTGAGATGTCCAACTCTTCAAGCTTCCATGTAAGATCTTGTCTTCATCAAAACTTCGTAGGTCGATTATAATGGCATCCTTTGACTATTTGCCATTTCAATATGACGATGAGGTAAGTGAATCTAAAACCTTAAATAAACCTACTTTTAATGAACTTCAATTTACTTTGAATGATCTTCATAGTGAACATGTTAAACTTTCAAAGCTATTTCTAGAATAGAAAAATGAAATTATTGTTTTGGAAAACCATAATAGAATTTTAAGAAAAGATTTGGATTTCTTAAAAGTGTCCAAATTTTAAGATTTGAATTTTAAGACAAGCAAGTGTCCAAATTGCACTCCTCTTGAAATAAAAGTTTCAGCATTAATTCAATAACTTGATGGGATAAATAAGAGTAGACATAATGTTGAAAGTCCAAAGACATACAAGTGACCGAAGAGGTCTTGGCTATTCAAACAGCCATATGCATCAATCCACTTGCTTCTATTGCAAAAATATAGTTCATACACCCAAAATCTTGTTATATTAAAAAGATTTGTGTAGAATCTCACTAATATAAATGAGTAGAGAAAGGTTCTAACCCTATAGGACCCAAATCAAATTGAGTACCTAATAATATTATTTAATTGTTTTGCAGGAATGCTTGGAAGTTGCCAATTAAATGTGGAATACGAATAGTGGTTCTTTTAAGCATATCACCGATGACAAGTACAATGTTTAGTCCTTACACTAAGGAACAAAGGGTTCATCACCTGTAGGGTTAAAACAAAGGCATAATACTTGGAGTAGGTCTTGATAGAAAGCCATATTCTACTACCATAGAAGGAGTACTCTATGTTGAAAGCATCAAGCACAATTTGTTAAGCATCAGTCAACTATGTAAGAAAGGCTTACATGTGGCTTTCTACCTGACAAATGCATCATTGAGGATAAGGTATCAAAAGACACTAAACTCATAGGAAAAAAGATAAACAATATTTATATGATTGTATTAAATGATATTTCCATGAAAGTTAAGTGTCTTTTAATCAATAATAATGATGCACGGTTATAGCATAAGAGAATTGCACACGTTCATGTGGACCATTTGAGTAAGTTGATTGAGAAAGAACTAGTAGTTGGCTTACCCAAAATGAAATTTGTGAAAGATAAATTATGTGATGCATGTCAAAAGGGTATGCAAATTAAAGTATATTTCAAACCTAATCACATAGAGTCTTCTGATAGACCATTACAATTGTTGCACATGGATTTGTTTGGTCCTTTTAGGACAAGAGTTTTGGTGGCAACTACTATACTCTTCTAATATTAGACAATTTTTCTAGATTCACTTAGACTCTATCTTTTGTTCACAAAAATGAGGCTTTTCATGCCTTTTTACAAATATGCTAAAAGATTCCAAAATAAAAATCTATAAATATCACTACTATTAGAAGTGATCATGGGGGAGAATTTCAAAATGTTTTATTTGAGGAATTTTTTGATGAGTATGAAATCACATACAATTTCTCAACTCCTAGAACACCACAAAGAATGGTCTTGTAGAGAGAAAAAATGTCTTTGGAAGAACTAGCACCTACTATTTTTGAGCAAATGTAGTTGGTACGATTTGTTATGGTTCCAATCGTGTTTTAATCAGACATATTCTCAACAAAACCCCTATGAAATTTACAAAGGTAGAAACGCCAATGTTTCTCATTTGCATATTTTTTTGTTGTAATTAATTTGCTCATAATAATGGTAAAGACAATCTTGGTAAATTTGATGCTAAAGTTGATGAAGGTATTTTTCTTGGTTATTCTCTTACTAGCAAATGATATGTAATTTTTAATAAAGAGAACATTAACCACTGAAGAATCTATGCATATATCATTTGATGAAACTAACCCCTCCAAGAAGGACAACGTTCTTTTTTATGATGATTTACCAAGCACATCTCAAGGAGAAGTTCTCATTATTGAAAAATCATGTAACTTGGAGCAAATGAAAATCAAGGACAATCTATCACAATAGAAGAGCATGGACATTCTGATTTCCCCAAAGAATAAAGAAATCATAGATATCATCTTATCGACAATATAATTGGTGATATAAATAAGAGAGTTTTTACTTGTCTTAATTTACATGATGTTTGTTTAAGTATGACATTTATCTCTCTATTTGAACCATCTAAGATAAATGATGCTATTGATGATGAGCATTGGGTTCTTGCAATGCAAGAAGAGCCCAACCAATTAGAGAGAAATGAGGTTTGGGGACTTGTTCCTAGACCTAAAAATAGGGAAGTCATAGGAACTTGATAGGTTTTCAGAAATAAATCAGATGAAAATGTCATTATTATTTGAAACAAGGCTAGACTAGTAGCCTAAGGCTATAACTAAGATGAGGGAATCAATTTTGATGAAAGATTCTCTCTCGTGGCTAGACTTGAGGCTATTAGACTCTTTCTTGCATATACATGTTCTTTAAATTTTCAATTATATCAAATGGATGTAAAGAGTCTATTTCTGGATGATTATATACAAGAAGAGGTATATGTTGAACAATTTAATCTCTAGGTTTTGTGGATTATAAACAACCCTCTTATGTATATAAGCTTAAGAAAACGCTTTATGGCCTAAAACAAGATCCTAGGGCCTGGTATCACTAGTTAACAAATTTTCTAGGTTAAAAGGGTTATGTTAAAGGAAAGTTCGACACTGCACTTTTTATAAAAAAAATAAATCATCATACTTTTACTTGTTCAAATTTATGTAGATGATATTATTTTTGGTTCTACTAATGATGACTTGTATAGTGAATTTGGTAAAATGATGCAAGGAAAATTTGAAATGTTCATGTTGAAAGTTGAATTAATTTCTAGGAACTCATATGAAACAAATGAAGGATGATATTTTTGCCATTAAGTCAAAATAGTGCAAGGATTTGATGAAAATATTTGAGATGGACGAATGGGAAGTTATTGACACTCCTATGGTATCAAATACATTTACTGATAGTGATGAGGCTTGAAAATCCGTTGATATAACAAAATATCAAGGTATGACTAGTTTCCTTCTTTATCTTATTCCTAGTAGAACTTATATCATGTTTAGTATATGTTTATGTGCATGATGTCAATCAAAACTTAAAGAGTCACATCTCGTTGCTGTAAAAAGAAACATGAAATATTTAAAAGGAACAAGAGATGTTGAGTTATGGTATCCTAAGTGATTTATATATAACTTGGTTGAGTATTTAATTTTAGATTTTGTTGGTTGCAAAACTGAGAGAAAAAATAGTAGTGATACTTATCAAATCCAAGTAAATGCCTTAGTCTCTTGGTTTTGTAAGAAATATGCATGTGTTGCTTTAAGTATCGTGGAGATAGAATACATAGCAACATGCAATTATTGTGCATAAATATAGTGGCTTGAACAACAATTAAATTTAGAATTAGGATCTATTCCTTTGTGGTTATCTTACAAGTCCATGATTTTCAGTTATGTTACGTTATCCCTAAGCATGCCATTTTTCTCTGCTAAAGGCTTAATTTGCTCCTTATTTTTATGAACAATGATCCAGCCACTCATACTATTCTCTTTTGTTGGGACATCGGTTTCTTTTCCGAAAAATGGAAGCTGACCATTAAGTTTTACAACCTTATTTATACACAAAATACTTCTCTTCTTTAAATATGTATGATGAAGGGTATTTTTTAAAGCAATAAAAATAATTACTGGTAGAAGGGAAAACAAAAAACAGGAATTTTCCCAATGAAATCAAAGTGGGTTAAAAAATAGAGTGTAATATAAAGTATAAAGATTTATATATAATCATATATAATCCATTATTTATTTGTATTACTTTTATTTAAAAATTAATAATAATTAAGAATGAATAGTGGATGATATAATCATAGTATAAAAAACTCTTACACTATATCTACTATATCTGCATAAATCTTTTTCTCTTCAAATTATTATGACATTGGAATATGAACAATTTTTTTACTAAGAAACCATACTTATAAAGAAATGATAGACAAAATGGGAAAGAAAATTAAGTTGGCTTCTGAGCTTGGATATATAAATTATAATTTGTTAATTTCCATTTGATAAGTGCACACATGAATTCCACTCTAATTATATAGCAGATAGCATAATTAGAGATGTAGTTTTGTAACGGGGAAAGGCACACAAAAAAGGGATTTTTTTTATGATATGATAATTTTACCTTTTATGTACTATTATCCTTTTTGTAATGTATACTTTTTCTATGTAGACTAAGAGGAGGCTATATATCTTCCTTATGGGATCGACAATATTCCATTAGCATTTAGCAACACATTTAAACAGAAGTCAAATGCACAAAGAAGAAGAAAAAGAAAAAAAAAACAAGGGAACCCAAATATACAGTTAAGCTAACAGCTTTCTAAAACAAACCAGTTGTACTTTCCTCCAGTGAAATGTTCATTAGATTTTCGTCATGGTATTGAACTTCTCCATCATCAAAAAGCCACTTTTCCAGCACCGTGAGAGGGACTTGTCTCTCCAAGTATTGTTTGTTTTCATATTGGAAGCAACCACACTCAGTTTTACATTGATTGTCAGATTGGTAAACATCATTGTAGCTCAAGACAGAGTCAAAAGCTTGATCATGTGGTGTGCATGTAATAGTACTGCTCTGTGCTCCTTCACTAGAACTAGATCCTGTTGTCACCATATTGCTGAAGGAATTTCCTGATGAGTTTGGTGATTTCTTCATCCAATTTTGGAGCAATTTGGCTATGTTTTCAGTGCTGGATGCATAGGAAGATGCTTGTTTTGCTGGTGTGGCATTGGATGCAGGGCTTGGTTTGTCAATGGATAATGCCTCATATAAGGCTTGTTTGGCCATGTGGATATTTGTTTGAAGTTTTTTCTCCCATTGACCCTTTTGCTGTGAATAATTGGAAGAGTCTCCTTTTTTGTGATAACCATTTTGATTCTTCAACTTTTTCTTCAAATTGGTATTCCAATAGTTTTTTATATCATTGTCTGTCCTTTGTGGAAGATAGGAAGCTATAGCAGCCCATCTGCTACCATTGTATAAAATTTATGGCTCATGTCAGAAACTTAATTAAAAAACATCTATTATCAAAATATACACAAATTCCAACATCCTATTTTAGTTTGTATTTTACCAAAGATCATTTTAATGAAAAATGATAGAGATTCTCCTAATATTAATTCAAGAAAGGAAGACATGTTTTTTATATTTCTAAAATAAGGCATCTTTTCTTTCATCTAATATTTATTTTATTTAGTATTGTGAGAATTTATAGATCAAAATATTAGGAGGATCCTTGCTTTAATTTGAACTGTAAATTATTCACAAATTTAGAAAATATTGTATGAGACAAATAAATAAACCACCAGCACTCCAGCGGATATCTATATAGAATTAGTGTCCGGTAGTAACTCTTTCTTATTATATTCTTTTATATATGATTTAAATAACTATTGGACTACTCCTTTTATTATAAATTGGTTTTATGATGTTAACATCTCACAGCTAGACTATTCTTTTCATTGTGCGAGATGAAATGATGAGCATCACAAGAAAAATGGAAGACTATCTATTACCTGTTACCTAGAAGCGCTTGAAGGTGGATTATCATTTTCTCCTCATGATTAGTGAAGTTACCTCGTTTGATACCAGGTCGAAGATAGTTAGTCCATCTAAGTCTGCAGCTCTTACTGCATCTCTTTAGACCTGAAAAGGAAAATTCAACGGCATATAATTAAAAGTATGACATGATTCCCAGTTATTATTTCCATAAAATATGTTTTTCCCCCAAGTTTAAATAATTAACATAACTCAGAAAGGCTATAACCATAGAAATGAAAACATTTATAAAAGATTGAATAATTATATGTTCTAAAATTCCCTTTTAAGTGTTGTTACCTGCATTGGTAGGGATTGATCTCCAATTCCCTGGTCCATGTTCTTGAATGTATGAGATCAAAATGATATCTTCTTCTGGAGTCCAGGGCCCTTTCTTAATCCCAATTTTGTCACAGCAAGGTGGTCTCCCCATTTTCTATGTCTCGGAAATGAAATGATATATGTATCTAGCTAGCTTGATTCTGTATGAGTTCTCTAAGAGTTTTTTTCTGAAGGAAGGTTTCTGAGAAAAGGGTTGCTTGGGTCTACTTATATTTTTATATTTATAGACTCTCAATGAGACACTAGTTCTATTAGAAATGCAGAGACAAGTGTCTATACAACCAGGGCTGTTATGTCTATCATGTTAAGCATACACATAGTCTATATAGATATACACAAGACAAGAAATCACAAGAGAGAGCAAGAGCATTTATTCATGCCTTGCAAACGTGAAACGTGAACATTTATCATGTCCGAGAAATTTTTTATCTTAATATTCAAGTCAATTATATTCTATCAAATAATATAAAAATATATTTTTTATTATTATTATTTTTTAATTATGTATCACTTTTTGATTAGGTTAGTAAGACATCAAAAGTGTGACATGTGTTTTCCATTATCCAAAATTCACCTATGCTTCTATAATTCAACTGAAAACCGTCTGGTAAGACTAGTTTTGACTAATATGATTACATGATTAATATACTTATTGTATCTTACAAGTTCACTAGTTTTTCGAATGAATCGGCTTGTACGAACTGATTTATATATATTAGATTATATTAATTTATTTTGTGAAAACTATTGACAACCTTTTAATTCCTTTAAGTGTAAAAATTAGTCTAAATTTTCGCTTTGTAATGTGCCAAATCGGGATGTTGCGGATTATGCATTAATATTTTATGATTTATTAATGTAAGATTACATTTTTTTATTTCTATCTTTGTGTCTTCTTCTACTTTCTAATTGTAATTTGAGATGATAATAAAGATAGGAATAATTTAGCAAGTAATTTGATATAGGTAAACATTCAAAAAAATCTTTACATGAGCTATGTCAGCCAAACTCAAATTTAGTGTTAATTTTTAAACAAGATAAACTCAATATTTAGAGTGGGCTCATTTATATAAACAAGTGAAGCTTGAGTAGCCCAAGTCAGGCATTTTAATGCTTTCTTTGGTCGGATAGAAGAAAGTAAAAAGAGAGAAATACGTGAGAGGTAGTGAAAAGAGAGAAAGAAATAAAAAATAAAATGGATTTTAGTATTGTTTGGATGTATAGAAAACTAAGAGAAAGAAATGTTTTTTCTCTCCCACTTTTCTCGGACAAGGATTTGTTGTCCCAAACCATGTCCCGGAACAATGAAAACATGTCATGTCAATTAAGAAATTTAAATATTCATTGTTTTTCTATTTTTGTTTTAATATCATTGATCCGAGATATGGTTTAGGACAACAGATTTTGATCCATCTTCCCCTCCCATTTTCTCCTCACATGGGTGGAGAAAGAAATTTTATGGGTCCCAACCCATTTTTATTCTCTTTCCTTAAACTCTCCTCTAAACCAAAGGATACAAAGATGTTATTTCTCTTCAACTTCTCTCATCTCATTCTCTTTCTCTTATATTTCCATTCTACCAAAGGAAGTCTAAGTGTTTGGCACTACTTAGCTCATTTATATTCATACCATGTATGTTTCTTATATGCTTGCCTCGATTTTTATGTCTTTGGAGATAGAAATCTATGACATGATTATTGGTCCATGAACGATCGTCATCACCTCGAAAATCACTCATTGATTTTTGGAAATCCTTCTTAATTGATAATGAAACATGACGAATGAATCTTGATAGATGATCTGTTGAATACATGGAATGATGGTCATTCCAAAATCTTGGAATTACTCATTGATTTTTGAAGAATATAGAGTCCAATTTATAAATTGGGGTAACATTTTCAAGATGTCTTGAAAGTATGATTAGAGTTAATAATCCACTATGATTTTATGCTAAAGTCTTCCTCACCTTCACTATATAAATGGAACTTGTTAAGAAAGAGATAAACAAGCAAGTGAGAAGAGCAACCTAGAAGGAAAGTGAGAGAGTTTATATCCACCCTAGTGTGAGACTTGTATTCCTAGTGAGATATTAGAGGGAGTTTGTATTTCATTCTTTTAGGGTGAGATTGAGTGTTATCCTCTTAGTGAGGTAGTCAAATGTTGTAATCTTACTTTCTATAATGGAGACTTTTTCTGGACTAGGTCCCGTGGTTGTTTCCTTCTTACTTTAAGGAGGTTTTTGCACTTTAAAATTCTTGATGTCATTCTTCTACTATTCATTGTTTTATTTATCCACTAGCCCCTTTTCGCAAGTGTCCATTTTACATCACATATATGAGGGAAATTGGTTCTGAATTTCTCAATAGTGGCTTCTGAGCTCCCAGGTTCATTAAGGGAAATTAGCTTGTGTAATCCAAGATAGAAGGAGCCGATAATTTCTCATTTGATGGAGACATGTTCAAGTTAACAACTGAAAGCTAATTCTATTAGAATACAATGATGGAGGATCACTTATTCTGCATGGATATGTACGAGTCTATTTCTCGCCAAAAAAACGCCACAAGGTAGGTCTGACAAAGATTGGGAGCTTTCGAATCAAAACTTTGTTGCAATGATTTAGAAGTATATTGATAGAAGTTTATTTGAGCATGTGCCTACATATACAAATGCTTATGAGTTGTGGCCGAAACTTGAATCTATGATTAAAAAGAAAACTCCCAGAAATAAAGCATATCTTTCCAGAAGGCTGATGAAACTTGACTATAGAGATGACCACAACATGATAGAGCATTTGAATTCATTTAAGGATCTTGTCAATCAATTAACAAAGATAGATGATCAGCTGCAAGTACTTATGTTATTGAGTTTGTTGCCTAAAAGTTGGGATACATTGCTGGTCACACTCAACAACTCAGTCCTAGATGGGAAGGTCTCAATGGATATTATTTCAGTTTGTCTACTAAATGAAGAATGTAGAAGGAAAGAACGAAATACATCCTTCCATTTTGAAGAAAATATTATGGAGAGACATGGAAGAAGTGAAACTCATGGGAGAAACATATCTCGTAGAAGAAGCAAAAGCAAATTCAGAGGTCACATTCAATCTTATACGAGGTTAGTAACATGCAATTATTATAGTAAAGAAAGGGCATAAGAGATCTGAATACATGTCCCTAAAGAGAGACTAGAAAGCAAGAAATGTCCATGAAGATTTAGTTGATCAAAGGAAGAATGATCATATGCTTACCATAGTCGTCACCACAGACGATTATGTTCTCCTCATTGGGAAAGACAATTACCTAAACGTTGCAAATGGTGATTGTTCTTGGATCGTTATTTCTAGTGCCTTTTTTCATGTAAGTCCATATTAAGGTTTCTTCATAAACTACGAGAATGGTGATTAGAGCAACCATAATGGTTGTTCTTAAGCTTGTTATAAATGCAATAAGAATATTCTTACTCTATTCTCCACTCTGTCAATCTTATTTCTTGATTTTTGTTCTTAAATAAGAACAATTCTTGTTTGTTCTTAGCCAAGAAATTGTGAGAAGAGAGGTAAATATTGTGGAAAAAGGTAGATGTTATGGGATCCAAATAAGAATAAGAATGATGTTTGTCATTATGGAGAAAAATTAGACGTTGTTCTTATTTCATGGTAAGTTGTATTAAATTATAAAATAATGTATGAGACCCAAATAAGAATGAAGATTTTGTTCGTTGTTGTGGATGCTCTTATGGTACTGTGAAAATAGGAAACCATATTACAAGGAAGATTGTAGGAATTGGTGATATCATGTTGCTAACAGACACATGAGGCAAGCTTGTACTGAAAGAGGTGAGACATGTCCTAAATATGTCTCTCAATCCTATCTCAATGGGTAAGTTGGATGATGTTGGTATTGTAAGCCACTTTGGTACTGGAAAGTGGAACCTAGAAAAAGGCAACCTATTCATTGCTAGAGGCTCAAAGGAAGGATCTTCATATATTATGTAAGGAAAATTTTCTTTTAGAGAAACAAATGTTGCTATCGACTCCAAAGATCTTTGGCATAGAGGATTGGGGCACAAGAGTGAGAAGGCACTTCAGATGCTTGCCAAAGACTACAATTCATGTATAAAAGATCAAATCTTATATTTATGTATTTATTGTCTTTATGGTAAACAATATATAGTTTGTTTTCATAGATCATACAATCCCTAATGGAGAGATGAAGTACTTGAGTTGATGCATTCAGATGTTCCTGCACAATCAAAAAGATCCCTTGGAGGAGCCTATTACTTTGTCACATTCATAGATGAGCACTCGAGAAGAGTATGGGTTGTTAGGTATCAGTGGCTAAAATACACCAAGAAGTGGGGTTGAATAGGTGTAGCGGTCAAAGTATCCGCTTTTCACAAACAACATATAATGCTGAAAAACCCCTAGTTTAATCGATTAACACAGAAAGAATAATCGATTAACTGCAACTTTTTAGTCGATTAAAACAGCTCAGATCGCACAAACAGATTCAGTTTCTTGTACGACAAGCAACTGAGATCAAAGCAAATATATAGAGCTAACAGATATATCAGAGTTACAACAGTACAATATAGAAATAGATTATTACAGCTAATACAACTATACAAAGTAATCGATTAAAGCAATAAAGAGAGTAGGGAAAGAAAAGTGTGCAACAAGGTTTTTATCCTGGTTCGTTTGCGGGTCCACTTGCAAACTACATCCAGGCCCCCCGTCTGATCTGGGACATTTTTCTTCACTATAATCGAAATAACGTTTTACAAAAAATTCTTCCAATTACAACACTTAGACATTTTCTTGAAAACTAAAGAACCTTATCCCTTGGTTTGACTCCCTTCCTACCGCCCAAGAAAACCTTTCTTGCGGTGTAGCCCCAGCCAAGAACCTATTCTTTCTATCAAGATTTCTAAGCTAATGAAGACGCAACTCAATCTCGTTGGTGGTAAGACACCTATACAGCTAGGATTTTCCAATCCTTTTACAACAAGAATATAGAGTAATCTAAAGCACTTACAATGCTCAAATTAAAACAATTAAGACCTTACTCTACAACTCTAACACATGTCTCATATAAAATGATAATGCATGAGTTCAAAACAGATTTTACAGAATATGAAATCTTTCCAAAAACATCAAGAAATGCATGAACATATGAGATGAAATTATGAGAAACTAAACATGTAATGCCTCTCAATCCTAAAACATAGAATTCTCTTTTCTCTAATCTCACAAATGCAATTTCATGTAGATGCAGCAATTAACACGTAAACATGCTCTAACTTTCTTAAAATCTAACATGCAAGAATGAACTTGAGTTCTGAAAACGCAGTTTATAAAGAAACCATTCTGCAGCTTAGTTAATCGATTAAATCCTTGGTTAATCGATTAACGAGATACAAAATTATAACTGGTTCGGTTTTCCAAGTTTTCTGTTCCAACTAATTTTCAAAAACTTATGTTAATCGATTAAAACTCACCTTAATCGATTAACTGCATATTTCTATGTATATTTTTAAATTGCAATACTCAAATACGTTATGCACTTAACTTATACATGTTCAACACTAAGTTTATGCCTAGGATGCACAGATAACATGTATATATATGATGCATGAACATATTATGAATGTCATATCTCAAAATAAAATGATTTAATGTATTATGTATATGTGATATGTATTGAGTTTACCTAAGCCTTAGACTCAACCTAAACTCATTACTAGTCTAAGTCTAATACCAATCTTGAGGCTTAAGCACGTTGATTTGTTGATGATCTTCAAGCTCTTATGAAACTCAAATTGTCCTCATCAAAACACAATGTCCTCATCAAAACACATAGTGGGCAAGCTTTGCAAAGTGCTCCTCTTGACATGCGCACTTTCATGGGTGTACATGTTGAAAAGCAAAGATAAAGTATTATCAACATTCAAAGAGTTCCATGCACTTGTGGAGCGTGAGATTGGGAAGAAGGTATAATGTCTAAAATAAGACAACTGTGGAGAGTAACTTGGTCCATTTGAAGCTTATTTCAAGGCTTATAGTATCAGACTAGATAAGACACCACCAAAAACTCTTAAACTACATGGAGTAGCTGAAAGATGAAGCACAAAATTGAAGAAAAGATTAGATGCATGTTACAAGATGTCATTTTCCCCAAGTCTTTCTAGGGTGAAGTGGTGAAGACTGTTGTAGATTTCATAAATCGAACACCTTCAAGACCCCTAAATAAAAAAGTTCCAGAGGAACTATGGTACAAGAATAAGGCATCCTCAACCACCTAAGAGTATTCAGATGCAGAGTGTTCATTTACATTCCACAAGATGAGAGAAAGAAGTTGGATGCTAAGACCAAGGAGTGCATTTACCTTGAGTCCCCAAATAATGAATTTGGGTACAAACTATAGGATCCGATAAATAAGAAAGTTGTGAGAAGCAGAAATTTTGTGTCCTTCGAGGAACAAACGACCAAAGATGTTCAGAATAAAAATCAGTGCA
This sequence comes from Lupinus angustifolius, assembly GCF_001865875.1. Taxonomy (NCBI): domain Eukaryota; kingdom Viridiplantae; phylum Streptophyta; class Magnoliopsida; order Fabales; family Fabaceae; genus Lupinus; species Lupinus angustifolius. The sequence goes on from NW_017716239.1 coordinate 70,498, forward strand.
AGTCCAAAGCTTGTACTGATTCAGGGGGAGATATTCCTCAATAGAATGATCCTGATCATCAGATAGGTTTAGAATAAATAGACCAACAGGTAGATCCTACTCACACTCATCTGATAGATCTTAGCCAGATTAATAAAGATTTAGATCACGATGAAATTGTGGCAGATACTCAAGTGCATCAAGAACATGAACTAGCAAAGCTTCATATACAAGTTGATCTGAGGCCCTCCAAAAGAGGCAGAATATCTTCTTCAAAGTATCTCAAAGAAGATTATATCACATTGGCAGACAATTGTGAACCCGAAACTTCTCAGAAGCTATGCAAATAATTGAGAAAGAAGAATGGATTAAAGCCATGGAAGATGAGATAAAATCTTTACATGAGAACCATACTTATGACCTGGTGGAGTTTCCTAAAGGAAGAAATGCCTTGAACAAATTATGAGTGTATAGGCTTAAAGTTGAAGAAGGAAGCTCGTGGTCAAAGTACAAAGCTTAGATTTTTGTGAAAGGATACAATTAGAAGAAAGGCGTTGATTTTGATGAGATGTTCTGACCAGTGGTGAAGTATTCCTCCAAAAGAGTGGTCTTTGGTCTAGTAGCTACCTAGACTTAGAAGTTGAACAACTTGAATTCAAAAAATCTTTCCTACATGGAAATATCGAAGAAGACATCTATATGGAGTAACCAGAAGGTTATGAAGAATCGGGAAACAAACATTTAGTGTGTGGTCTGAAGAAGAGTTTGTATGGCTGAAGCAAGCACCCAACCAGTGGTCCAAGAAGTGTGAATCATCCATGATCAAACATAGTTTCAAGAAGGCAACACCTGATCATTGTGTATTCATCAAAGATATGAAGATGGAAACTTTATTATTATACTATTATATGTTGATGATAGGTTAATCATTGGGCATGACAAGACCAATATTGATGATTTAAAGAATGCTTTAAGAAAGTATTTTACTATGAAAGACTTGGGTCCTGCAAAACACATCCTTGTAATAAGCATAGTCAGAGATCCTTCCAAGAATTTGTTATGGATATCACAAGAGAAGTATATTTACAAAGTCCTCAAGATATTCAACATGGATAAGGCAAAGCCTATTAGTATTCCCCTTGCTGGACATTTCAAGTTAACAACAATGTAATGTCCAAATATTGATGAAGAAAGAAAAGCAAAAAGCAGAATGCTTTATTCCTCTGCGCTATGAAGCCTAATTCATGCCATGATTTGTACAAGATTAGATATTGCCATGCAGTTGAAGTTCGATTCTTGTCGAATCTTGATAAAGAGCATTAGAATGCAGTAAAATGGATATTGAGATATTTGAGGAGAACTGTCAAAAGATGTTTATGTGTTGGAAATGAAGATCCTATGTTGGTAGGATACAAAGATGTTTACATGGCTAGGATTAGGTTAACTAACTACCTTTGAGATGGTAGTTGTATATTGGTAATCCTAGTTACAAAGATGTGTTGTATTATCAACAACTGAAGTAGATTACATTGTAGTATCCGAAGCAAGCCAAGAGATAAAATATATGAAAAAAATCTTGTATGAATTGGGTCATGTTAAAAAAAAAAAGATATGTTTTTCATTGTAACAACTAAAGTGCAATCCACCTAGCTAAGAATCCTACATTTCATTCCCAGACAATGCAATTGATTATCATTATCAATGGATGCGAAATTCTTTGGAGGATGGCGAGTTGCAGCTAGAGAAAATTTATACAGATGAAAACTGGTCTGACATGTTGACTAAGGCAGTTCCACTCAAGAAGCTAGCAAACTATTGTAGAGGTGCAAGACTGGTTATACCCCTCAACTAATTCAGGAAGGGAGAGATTTGTTTGGAGTCATACTTAATTGATGGAGAAGCATGACCAATGAACTTTGGTATATGATCCATTTTAATACATTTAATGATGGAGATTCCAACGTCTTGCAATTACTCATTAATTCTTGAAAAATATGAAGTCCAGCTTAGAGTGTTGGAGTAGCCTTTTTAAGGTGTCTTGAGAATATGACTAGAATTAATACTCCACCATGCCATTATGATGAAGTTTTCCTCCTCTTCACTATAAAAGGGGAACCTATGAGGAAGAGATGAAGAAGCAAGTGAGAAGAACAACATAGAGAGAAAGTGAAAGAGCTTATATCCACCTTACTGTGAGACTTGTATTCCTAGTGAGAAACTAGAGAGAGTTTTTCTTCCATCATTTCTGGATGAAATGGAGTATTATCCTCTTAGTGAGAGAGTGTCAAATATTGCATTCCTACTTTCTATAGTGGGGACTTTTTCTAGATTAGGTATTATGATTGTTCTTTCTCACTTTGAGGAGGTTTTTTTACGTTAAAATTCTTAGTGTCATTATTCTTATTTTATTTATCCACTTGTCGCTTCCGCAAGTTTTCATTTTGCATCACACAAAGAAGAGAAATTGGTTTTGAATTTCTCAACAAAAATCAATTATTTATAACTCTTACCCCTTCAAAACCATGATCTTAGAGGAAGGAAGTCCAACTAAGGGTGTGTTTGCTTTGATCATTTCATGTTTTCATTTTCAGGGAGGCTGAAAACATGTTTGCTTTGTTGTTTTCATTTTATATTTCAAAAAACATAAGCTTCATTTTTGGAAATTTTGAAAATGAGAAAATGTCATTTTCGACATTTTCAATAAAGAAGCAATGACTTTTTATTAACATTTTAAAACTTTTGTTACTTCATTTATTTACTATCATTTGATGTTTTAACTTTTCCATGTTATTCCATATTTTATGATATTTTAGAAAATCCTTACATTCTAAATATACCCTTGTTTATTACTCGTCTTTTCATCACATGTTTCTTGATTTCTTTTTAAATCTAGTTTTTCAATTTGCATTAAATGTGAATATTTGAGTCAAACTTTATTGAATCAATATATCATATAATATATTTTTAAATTATGTGCATAACCTTAAACACCAAAATGTGCGGAATGAGGAAAATATATCTATCAGTTACTCTCTTAACTAATAAAAAATGCCAAAATCAATTGACAAGTGCATCCATAGTCTAAATCACCACAGATTTTCATAATAGAATTTATTTCTTTATCTCTTAGCATAACTTTTCTTCGCCTCTCTTATGATATTATTGAAATAGTTCGATGATGGGTTTCAAAATATATGACTTTTGGATGAAAATTGACGCTCGATGAAGTTAGTGCAACCTTAATTAAACAATAGATCATATGTATGTTACTAATTTATTTTAACTTTAACTTTTTTGGAGAATACATGCAAGTGCATGATGTTCATTATTGTTGACATAAAATCCATTGAAAATGGAAATGCAAGTATCAAATATTTAGACATTCTATAAAATCATTGATTTGACTAATTTAGTGTTTCAAATTTAGAATTGAATTAATTGTAAGTGTAATTATCTTGGTTTGTGAAGTTTAGAGTAAATGATTTTGAACATGAAAATGATTATAACAAACATGTTTTGAGGAAATGAAAACATAGAAATGATAATTGTTTTTTGAAAATGAAAACAAGAATTAGAAATAGAAAACATTTCTTGAAAGCAAAACTGTTAGAACTGTACATGGTCTGAATGAGTTCTAAATCATACGATAAAAGCGGAAGCAAAAAAAGATCGAGTTAGCTCCCATTATTGTTGTGTTTTCTAGCAAGCTTTGGACTTCGACTTCGAAGAGTGATTTCAGGGTTCTTCTAAGCTCTTACTCTCACCCTTAGATGACGTTGATTTTATGAAGGTGTGAGTAAGCTTAGGGACCTCAAAATGTTTGAATTAATAGTCACATAATCATCAATGTGCGCTGTTAGAATTAATGATAATTGATTAATTCCGGCAATTAAATGTACGTTATATTTGGTCTGAAACCGTTTGCTTAATGAACCGTATTAATGGAGATTATTTTAATTTATATCATAATTAATATGGAAATAATGGAGATTATTTCCATTAATATCATAATTAATATGAAAATATTCTTACATTCTCCCACTTGGTCCATATAACGAAGCATTCAATATAAAAGAAACAAAATGTATGAATCATGGCGATAAGTTCTCTATGAGCGAGTGTTATCTTCCATGTATTAAAATATATTAAGTCTCTACTAATAGTCTTTATTCTTTAGTGAATAAATGATATGTTTATTCCGGGTCAATGCAAACGATTTCTCAATAAATTAAAATGAAAGTACACAACTATATGAGAAAATATCTAACTGAATGAGAGTTTATTGAAAAATAATGTACTCATACAACGACGGATTACATCATAGAACCAAGTCCTATGTTTTCTACATGGTCCTTCAATTTATTTAGTGGCATGCCTTTAGTCAAAGGATTGACAATCATCAAAGCAATGCTAATGTGTTGGATGGCCACTTTACTATCTTTAGCATGTTCTCTTATGGCTAGATACTTAATGTCAATGAGCTTACTTCGACTTCCACTTTTGTTATTCTTAGCCATGAAAATAGCTTCTGAATTATCACATTACAACTTTAGCACCCTAGAAATAGAGTCAACAAATCTAAGCCCATATATGAAACACTTCAACCAAACACCATGAGATGTAGCTTCAAAACACAATACAAACTCAGCTCCATTGTGGAAGTAGCAATCAATGTCTGCTTGAAGCTACTCCAAGACATGGCTCCACCAGCTAGCATAAAAACATATCCTGAAGTGGATTTTCTTGAATCCATACAACCAGTAAAGTCAGCTTCAGAGTAGCCAACCACCTCCAATTCACTAGTCCGTCTGAACATAAGCATGTAGTTCTTTGTTCCTTGAAGGTATCTCATAACCTTCTTTGTAGCTTTCCAATGGTCAAGTTCTGGGTTACTCTAATATCTACCAAATAATCCAACAGTATATGTAATGTCAGGTCTGGTACGAACCTAAACATACATAAGGCTTCCAACATCAGAAGCATATGGAATATCCTTCATTCATTCCCATTCAAGGTTATTCTTTGGACATTGATCCAAACTGAATTTGTCATCCTTCATAATAGGTGCTACACTCAGTGAAAAATCTTTCATCTGAAATCTCTCTAGAACTTTGTTGATATAGGTCTCTTGAGACAAACCCAAAATGCCTCGTGATCTTTCCTTATGGATCTTAATGCGAATGACATAAGATGCCTCACCCATATCTTTCATATCAAAGTTCTTTGAAACGAATTGTTTCACCTCATATAGAATTCCATTATCATTAGTTAGTAACAAAATATCATCCACATATAAAATAAGGAAACATATCTTACTCCCAATAATATTTTGGTATATACATTGTTCCATGACGTTCTATTCAAAACCGAATAAAGTGATTATATCATGGAACTTTAAATACCATTGGTGGAGGGCTTATTTCAAAACAAAAATGGATTTATTGAGTTTGTAGAGTAAATGCTCACCATCTCTAGAGGAGAATCCTTCAGGTTGTTTCATGTAAATCTTCTCCTCTAGATCTCCTTTAAGGAAGTACGTTTTCACATCCATTTGATGTAGCTCAAAATCAAAGTGAACTACTAATGCTATAATCGTGCGAAGAGAATCTTTCTTGGATATAGGAGAAAATATATTTGTGTAATCGATTCCTTCTTTTTGACTAAACCCTTTGGCTAAAAGTCATGTTTTATGTCTCTCGATATTTCCTTGCAAGTCTTTCTTTGTTTGTGCCATAAGTTAGATTCCAGAATTTTACACCTTTCAAAAACCTATCTACACCTAATGGGTTTTACATCATCTGAAAACTCGACGAGATCCCAGACTTTATTAGTTTCCATGGAGTTCATCTCGTCAATCATAACCTTGTGACATAAGTTAGATTCTTTAGAACTTATAGCTTGTGAAAATATTTCAGGATCATTCTCGGCTCCAACATTGCATTCCATTTCTTGCAAGTACACTTCATAAATACTAGGAATTGTTGGTCTCCTCACGCTAGTAGATCTTCTTAATGTTGCATCATTTTCTTGAGGAACTTTTTGTTCAACCAGATGCTCAATTGGTTGTTCAACATTATCTTGATTAAGAACTTGATCTAAAGGATTAATATAATTTATTTGTAGAACTTCAATAACTAGTTGTCTTACATAGGTGTGAATTTAAGGTGTATATCACTTGAACTAGAAAGTTGAGCTTCATTGTGATCCAACGTAGAGACTGAGTCATGCAGCTGATCACTCCCACTATCAAGTCATCCTCAATAAATTTTGCATTTCTTGATTCCACAATCCTAGTATTGTGAGACGGACAATAGAACCTATAACCCTTGGACTTTTCGGCATATCCAATGAAATACTCATTAATAACCCTAGGATCTAGTTTCTTTTCTTGTGGATTAAAGATCTAACCTCTGACGGTCATCCCCAAACGCGTATATGTCACAAACTAGGTTTCCAACCTTTGAATAACTCAAAGGTGTCTTTAAAACAATCTTGGTTGGAACTCAATTCAATATATACATAGTCACCTTTAGTGCTTCAGTCCACAAGAATTGAGGAAGTTTTATATTACTCCTCATACTTCTCACCATGTCCATTCAAGTTCGGTTTCTTCTTTTTGATATACCATTCTAGTCTGGAGTATCGGGCATAGTGTATTGGGCATCAATCCCATGTTCTTGAAGAAACTTCGCAAATGGGTCAGGTGCTTGTCCATTCTTAGTGTATCTTCCATAATAATCACCACCTCTATCTGATCTTCCTATTTTAATTTGTTTACCATATTGTTTCTCTACGTCAGCCTTGAAAAATTTAAAGGCATCTAAAGCTTAGTCTTTAGAATGAAGTAAATAGAGATACATAAATCGTGAGAAATCATCTATGAAGGTGATAAAATATTTTGGATTACTTGCATACATATGAGGACAACAAATATATGTATGTATGATTTCCAACAAATCAATACTCTTATTTGCACCCTTTTAAGCTTATTGGTTTGCTTTCTCTTAATGTAATCCACACAAGTCTCAAAATCAGAAAAATCAAGAGCACTAAGTACTCCTTCATTGACTAACCTTTTTATTCTCAAAATGGAGATATGTCTCAATCTTTGGTGCCATAATAAAGAGGAATATTCATTCATAATATAATGTTTTGACCCAACAATAACATTCATGGAGTTATAAGCAACGTTATTTTGTAATGTAATTGAATAAAGACCATCAGACACTATACAATAACACTAACTTCAGATTTATTAAATAATATAAAACCATTATCCGAAAAGTAAAATCCATAACCATAGGACACAAGTCTTGAAACTGAAATTAAATTCCTCGAAAAACTAGGAACGTAAAATGTCTTTTCAAAACGCAAAATAAAGCCACTTATTAACACCAAATTGCATGAACCAATAGCCTCCACGGGTGAGCTCATCCTCCTTCCTAAATAGATGAAATGCTCATTTCCCACTAGCTTCCGAAGGTTTTGTATACCCTCCAATGTATTTGAGACATGGATTGTAGAACCAGAGTCAATCCACCTAGTATTATGACCTACACTTGTTAGATTAGATTCATAACATACAAGTGAAAGTTGTATACCTTTATCATCAAACCAAATTTTGAACTTAGAGCATTCTTTCTTCATGTGTTCTTTCTTTGTGCAAAAGAAACACTTCGACTCTTTCTTAATGTTCGGTTTCATAGAGAAATTGCCTTTGAATTTGACACGATTTTTCTTATTCCTATCAGAGAAGGTGAGGTTCACTTTCTTACCCTCTTCTATAGCCAGCCTTCCTTCTTCTTGAACACACATAGCAAAAAATTCATTAATTGACCATTTATCCTTTTGTGTTTTATAAGAAATCTTGAAAGGGTCATACTACAAGGTAGAATGCACAAAATGAAGTGAACCAGAAAGATTTCCGACATATCAACTTCCAAGGCCTTCAATTGAGCCATAATATCCCTCATGTGCATGATATGATCACACACATCTCCCAAAACGGTAAGCTTCGTGAATGAGAATTGCATGATAAGGGTACTTGCCAAAGCCTTGTCTAAAGTGACAAATTGTTCATCTATTGCTTTCATTAAGAGACGAACATTGTTATACTACTCAATAGAACCCCTAATCATAACAAATACTTTGATCTTTATGAACATAACGCAAAGAAATTAGATCCCTCCCACTTTTCATAAAGATCAACCTGATCTAGGGTACTCACCTTAGTGATTACAGGTGGTTTGGGCTTTCTTATGGCATAATCATTGTCCATCCATCCCAAATGAGGAGAACTCTATCCTTCCAGACCTTAAAATTGCCACCCCTGAGTTCAAGAACGTCAACTTTAAATCATGTTTCCAATGAATATAGATACATAAAATTTGCATGTGAGCTAAAGTTCTAATTCCATTATATTCATACAATGATGATAAAACTATAAAATTGAAGATAATTATATCATTTTTTACCAATGTAAATCATGTTTCTAATAAATATAGAGACATAAAACTTGTTTTGGGGCTAAAGTTCTAATTCCATTATATTCACACAATGATGATAAAACTATTAAATTGAAAATAACTATATGATACTTTACCAATGTAAAACATGTTTCCAATCAATATGGAGACATAAACTTTCTGGGGGCTAAAATTCTAATTCCATTATATTCACGCAATAATGATAAAATTATCAAAGTATGTTTCATTTCCTAATACATGTGGATTGATTAGGAAATATAATTTGATATTTTATCCTAATTAAATATACAAAAATTTAATAAAATATCTTGTGGGATGAATTTTATTAGACCATGTATAAATATTCACAATAATATTTTATGTGACTAATACGATAATCTTTTTTTAATAATTGAAGATGTTGTGGCTACTCTTTAACAAAAAAAGTAGCATCATATTGTGACTAACACATGAAAAAATATTTATCCAGTATGTGCAAAACTACAATAATAATGATATACATAAGCCAAGGAAATCATTATCAATCATCCAACACATAACAAAACAATTAAAAATATTCATAAACTAATATGACTTAAATTAGTTATTTTATTTTTTGGTCAACAATCATATATTTTAGGAGATACACCAAAAGGACAATATTTTTGCCTTATAGATTCTTTTCTTACTCTATTAGAAATTAAGAGACTTGAGATAAGGTTAGGATTGGAGACGAAAAAAATACTAGAATTTTGGTGTAAACACATGGAAAAAAAACGTTGTCCTTCAACGAAGAACTAAAAGAAATTTATAAATAATGTAAATCAAAGTGATAAAATTTATAAACAAGGCAGAGGTAAATCTGTTTTATGACTCTGATACCAAATGTTAGAACTAGACATGATCTAAAAGAGTTCTAAACCATACAAACACATAAAAGCGGAAGCAAAAAGATTGAGTTACCTCCTGTCGTTGTTGTGTTTTCTAGCAAGCTTTGGACTCCGACTCCGAATAGTGATTTTAAGGTTCTTCTAAGCTCTTGTTCTCACTCTTAGATGGTGTTGGTTTTCTGAATATGTGAGTAAGCTTAGGGACCCCGAAACGTTTGAACTAACAGTCACATAGCGATCAATGGAAAATATTATAATTAATGGTAATTGATTGATTCTGCCAATTAAATATACGTTATATTTTTTGTATGAAAATGTTTGCTTAATAAATCATATTAATAAAGATTATTTCCATTAATATGATAATTAATATGGGAATATTCTTCCAAACACACCTTTTCAAATTCTCCTTTCCTGTTCTCTTGCAATGTGTCCTTTAGATGTTTAAGATATTTGAGTATGTTGTTAACCTATGAAAATGCTAGATTTTCAACTGATTAGATCTTGTTTTCAAACCTTTTATCTTATTTTTCTTATTGCTAAGTGTTGTCGAGATTTTGGAAACCTATTTTTCAAAAGTTAGGTCTTGGATTTTTCATAAGACTTGGTCTATCTTCTTAATATGCGTGTAAGGCTATAAATGCATGAAAATCAAACCCCCTCACACTCCTAATGAAATTGTGGCACTTGAACAGGAAAATAATGGAATGTTTGTGTTGTTTAAAAAGTTAAGATTTGTACCATTTTGAACACAAGAGCCATTTTTCTTGGAAAATTTGCTTTTAGAACTTTAAGAAAGTGATTTCATATATTTTTATAAATGGGGATAACCCCTAAATGAAAGAAACAAAAGTGATTATGTATTGTGAGATTTTAAACTTTTATGTCTTAGAACTAAAATTTGTGCCATGATGAATTGTATAACATTTATTTGGTAAAAAATGAAAATTTTCTAGGCCAAAAACTAGCTTAGGCCGTGTCATGTGGATGTTATTTTTCTCTTGAATTATTTTGTAAACATAGAGGTGTGATCTTTAAAAATGTGGTACAAAGGTGAAAGAGTGTTTTTGTAACTAGTTAGTTAGATTAATGAAACCAAATGCTTTTTTGTATATGTGCAAACTAAGTTGGTTAAGCTAGATATGGGAGTTTGTTTGAAAATGCTATATATTAGACATTAGTTAAAAGCTTTTCATAACATTTTTATAAGAGATTTTACATTTTCAATACAACATTTTTTTCCCAGTTACCCGTATTAAAAACTTTGACTATCTCTATTTTTTATTATATTGCTTTAAATAAAATTACTAATAAAAAAGTAATATTCAATGAGAATAACATTGTAATATTATTAATATAATTTAAAAATAAAGCTATTAATCATCTTTATTTGCATATACAATTAGTAAAAACATATCTCACCGTCAAGACTACAGGAAGTATATACTTAACCTTTTTATTTGTACATATAAAACTATAACAATTTATGAAAAAAGTGTAACTTTAAAACATAATACTAAGGTTAATTAGAATACAGTATATGACAAATGAAGTGGGTATGTGGGTTTTGCTTACCTCTGCCTATACCTACACTTATTGTAATCTCCATGTGAATAGCATGCATCTCCTCATACTTAATATGATTTTAACGTTTATATATTTTATTATTTGACATTGGGAGTCCCATTGTTATCGATCAGACTCAAGAGTTGCTAATAAGACAAGTCTTGAAGTAAAATACTAAGGTAACAATGATTTTATGAGTCAATTCTAGTTATAGATTTTTTCATCCATACCCTAAAATTTAATGTGTAACTTCACATTTGAATATATCCAAAAAATTTCACTACAAGTATGGATACCACACATTTACTAGCCCACTTCCCCTTCAGTCCACGACATTTCAATTGAATCATCGACTTTGTTATTATCATTTTCATTTTTAAAATCAATCACTATAAACTTCATAAACTCGGACACTTGTCTATGTAATTAATTCAATTCTAATCACTCAAACCAATAATTTTATAGGATATCTTATATTTAATATTTGCATTTTTTCTATTCCAATAATTTTTATGTTAACAATATATTGAACACTTTAAATTGCTGGATTTGGTCATTAGCTATCACAAAGACATATGGAAGGTCATAACGAGTATCATGCAGTTGCAGGTGCTCTCCAAAAAAGTTAAAAATTAAAATAAATTAGTAATGTACAAGTGCTCTATTATTTAATTAAGGTTGCACTAACTTCAAAGGACGTCAATTTTTATATCAAAATCATATATTATTATACTCATCGTGAACTATTTCAACAATATCATAAGAGAAGTGAAGAAAAGTTGTTATATTGAGAGATAAAGAAATAAATTTTATTATAAAGATGTATGATAGTCTGGAGGTACCTATCGATTGATTTTGATGTTTTGTTGATTAGTGGAGAGTAATATCTTTTTATGTTTAAGATTGTATACATACTTTAACAAATTATTAAATAACATAAAAATTAGATACAATTTGAATAAAATAATTACATTTAATGCTCATTGTAAACTGTACTACAAAAAGAAATAAAGAAACATATAGTGAAAAGAGAAATAATACATAATGGTATAGTTGGATAATAAAATATAAATGTATATTGAGTTTTTAAAACACCAAAAGATTTGGAATAATATGAAAAAGTTAAAACATTAAAAGATATGAATCAAATGAGTAAAAAATCTTAGAATTCAATGAAATGTAATTACCTCATTATTTAAAATGTTGGAAATGACATTTTTTCATTTTCAAAATTTCTGACAATGAATCACATGTTTTTTTTAAATATGAAATGAAAACAACAAAACAAACATATTTTAGCACTCCTTTTCTGATTTTATTGAAAATGAAAACAAAAAATAATCAAAACAAACACACCGTAAATAATTTTAGTAAAATGGTATTCCTTTACCAAAACTTGGAATTGTACATGAACCTTCACTTTCTCTCTAATGTGTTGAAGGAAAAATGTTTTGTGATTAGTGGATTGAAGATGATAAACACTCCTAATATGTTAATAAATAGAATTCTCATTATTCGTTACAGTTGAATATGAGTATACACCTATTAAGTCATGAGTTAATTAGATTACTTAATTACAAACTATAAATCTCTAGCATCTTTAATTTTCTAGCATCTATACAATAAATTTATTACTATTATTCAATCATTAAAATTCACAAAAAATAGTAAAAAATATTATAGGTAATAGTAATAATAAAATTATAATATAAAATATTTATGAAAAATTAAATTGGTAAATTTGTGGTTACCGGTATTGGTATTTTTATATGTATTCATGAGTTGAAGGATTTTTGTCTTCAGTGTTTTTTGTTCTTTCTATACATATTAGTATTGGTATTTTATATAAATAGAAACAGGTTGTAACAATATTAAATAAAATCTGTCGGTAAAAGAAAGCAGTTAATGACTCAAATTAAATGTGTAGTATATGGACTATAGTGCTAATGGATATACTTTTTTCGATAAGCTGTTGGTCTAAAAATATAAGGTCCATTAAATCTTTAAGAGTGACACTTATTAGAAAGGGTAATCATATATCGAAAAAATAAATAATTTCTTATTCAAAATAGTGAAAAGATATCTTTAATAGTACCAAAAAATGGTATTATTCTCAATTCTTTTTTCCACTTTAATCCACCAAAATCTCTTTCCGGCTACATAATAATAACAATAATTGGATAATTACAAAATTAAATAACATCGCCCTGAATTTTGAAAATATGAATAATTTATTTTTTAAAACTGATATTATGGAAGAAGGAATGGAGTATTTATTTGGATAGAAGGAGTATTAATTAGTTAGACAATCGAACAATAAAATATTTTGAATAATTGACAATCAAAAGTAGCTATTTATTGGGTGGGGGTGGAGGAAGAAAATGCAGACGCGTCGAAATCTGCAACATACACATCGACATGCGTAATAGCCACACAGGCCCACCCCAATTCATAGTTAACGACAGCATACATATCTAACAAATTATGCTGAACAATTGGGTTGGCTTTTTTGAGATGGGAAAACTGCTTACTTTCAATTGTGATTTTTTAAACAAAAATATGTAATAAGTGTAATTAATTTTAACAAAATATGATATATCGTGGAAACAAATATAAATATTATATGAGTCAGTATATTTTCATTATTTTTCCGTTAAAATATAGTATAAAACTGATTAAACAATATCTCCGTAGAATTATTGGTGCATTTTCTAATAGAGTTAGATTGTAAGTTATGGGAAAATGTACTAACAAATCAAAAGACAAAGACATTTATAACCTTTAATTTTCATTGAAGTTACAATTTTAGCCTTAAAAAGTACACTATAAAATATAGTTTGTATCTCCATTATGGAGATGAGTCTTACTCCTTCTAATAAACTAAAAATAATGAAAACGTATTGTCTCGTAAACTATTTGAACTTGTCAACATAATATATCATATTTTGTTTAACTTAATTACACTTATTATTCTTTTTTGTTTAAAAGATCACACTTATTTTTTATCCAATGATAGTCAATGTAGTCTATGTATAGGTAAAAAATGGAGGAATGATTTATGTAATTTCATTAAAACTCATAGAGTGATAGTATAATTAACTCTTATTATAAAAATAATTCTTTTCTTTTGCTTATTAATTAGTTAACATATCTATATTTGGGGTGCACTATTGATATTGTCAAGTGTTTATTTGGACTACTCAAATACCAATCATACTTTTTTAAATAAAATTTTAAATTTTGAGTAATGACCGTAAAATGTTGATAAGTACTTCAAAATAGCACAAGTAACTAATACATACTTTCTCATGTTGACACACTACACCAAGTATGAAAATGATTAGATTTTTCTGTTTAGAGTTGCCGTTATGTATGAAATATTGAAATGTGTGATAAGACTGGAAGAAAAGGTATATTTATTATTAGAGGGTGCGTGGAGCATTGCTAGTGAATTAGAAGTCATTCATAAAGTTGTATTAAAGAGTGTTAGGTACTCTCAATGTAAAATAATTGTCCCACACCATTGGTTATAAATATGTAGTTTTCCATCCCGGTTATCTGGATATCCCGATCATCAGATTGGCACTTTCCTCAACTGACTAAGAGCTGATCATAACCGGTTAAAGGCATTTGGACAGACATATTAGACTGGGGATGAGATCGTTCTCGCCTGACACATTGCTAACAATGCATTGTCACGTCCCCTACAAACTCCACTTACCCTCCTGCCAACACGCTAAGGACAGACCTGATATACGGCCACCATGCCTGCCACCAGTTATAAGACAACTGTGCATAGAGTGTGGACCTGTCAAATCCACCTAGCATGGGGAAAGCAGCCCCGACAAATCCAAACAGTTGGCTACGTCAACATAACCGGAAGGCGTACCCGACCTGTCCTCACACTATAAATAGGGGTTTCACCCCAGTAGGAAGTATTACTATTCCCTCATTACTTATTCTCTAAGATATACTCTTTACTTCCTATCATCATCACACTCCTACTGACTTGATCGTCGGAGAACCTTTTCAGGTACCTCCACTAGCGGGTCCAAGTTAACATCCAGATACTAGAAGAATCTTTGCCCATGCCTCCAGTCCGACCTACCCGATCAACCATAAAAGAACATTGGCGTCGTCCTGAAGTGAAAGATCACTCGACCTCCTCTCAGAGGCCGACCTCTTGCACCAACGACGTCGGGAAGAGACAATGAAGATAGGCGGAGGCTCGGACAAAACCTCCACACTATCTGAGCTAAGCTACTGCTCGGCAGAGGAGACCATTATTAGAAAAGAAAAGAAAAAAAGAAATTACCTACAAAATTAGTTTGAAGAAAGAGAAGATGAGGATGAATAATTGGTCGACTCGAGAGCAAATTCGCCAGCAAGAAGTTTCAAAGAAAAAGGCAAACATAGAAACAATGAGGGGAGGACCCTCCTTATTTTTAGAGAAAGCCAAGATTCATTCAACGGTGGACATGGTGATCCGCGCGAAGGAGCTTCAAGAGACAGAAAAACAACCCATTTCACCTGTCCAAAAATACTCGAGTGCAATCCAATGGAGACCCGAGAAACATGACAAAATGCGACAAGACATGAACCAACGAATCACACTCAAGTACCCCGTGACGTAAATGACTTAATGATAAAGCCGACGTCAATCAACCACGTGTCAATCGACATAGAGGCCTAACGACAACCTCGAGTCTTCCAGCATGCCCAACTATGAGTATCCTACTAGACTGGGGGCAACTGCTCCACCTCAGTTATCTAGACATCCCAATCATTGAACTGGCCCTTTCCTCAGTCGACCAAGAGTCGACCATAACTGGTTTAAAGGCATTTGGATATACATATTAGGTCAGGGGTGGGACAGCTCTCGCCTGACACGCCGCGAACAATGCACTACCACGCCCCCTGCAAATTCCATATACCCTCTGCCAACACGACAAGGACAAACTTGAAATATGGCCATTAGGCCTGCCACCAGTTATAAGTCAACTGTGCATAGAGTATAGACCTGCCAAATCCACCTGACGCGGGGAAAACAACCCTCGACAAACCCAAATGATCGACTGCGTCCACGAACCGGAAGGCGTACCCGACCTGTCCTCACACTATACATTGAGGTTTTATCATAATAGGAAGTATCATTATTCCCTCATTACTTATTCTCTAAGATATACTATATGCTTCCTACCATCATTACACTCATACTGACTTGAATATCAGAGAACCTTTTCATGTACCTCCACTGACGGGTCTAAGTCAACATCCATCCAGATGCCGGAAGAATCCTTGCCCAGACCTCCAGTCCAACCTACCCGATCAACCACAAAAGAACACGTAGGATTACAAATATTAACTTAGATATATAAGACCAATTTAGGTTACAGTTTTGGTTGTTTTTATAGGACAATCATTAAAATTTTATGCACATTAATTACTTTTGTTACCAAAATAGTCATGCATTAATTTTAACTAATCGGAAAGAGAAAATTATTAATTTGCCAATGTTGGGTCCAACTCTTAAGAAATCAATGGCTAGCACAATAGACCGTAAATTCGAACATCGTTGTTCATACGAAGACCTTATTGGTGATAATATATGCACCCTTATAGAATCTTGATGTTTGCCTTACCCTAATGAGTTCTCGGGACTCAACTCACAAATCCTTTAAACATAAGTGTGAAATCACAAATTAGTTGAATAGAAATAGAAGATGAATAAGTCTCATTAATCAAAGTCAATTTTAAAAAAAAAAGTATTTATAATATGGTATTGTAGGACAAGAGGAAGTAGAAAAATTGGAGAGATGAAATAAAGAAGTGATTGATGATATAAAAACAAATGTGCATGAAAAAAGTATGTTGTAAAATATAATGAGCTGTCGAGACTCAACCCAAAGCATAGTCTTATCTAGAGTTTTCACATTTTATTTTTCACTTATCTTACATTATATCACCTATTTTACTCGTACATGCACTACAAATAAATGTAAAAACATGCTGAAGAGATCAAACTTTATCTTAAATAAGTCATATGTAGTCTCAGTCTGACCTATTTATATATTTAAAAATTCAAAATTTATATTTCACATATTTAAAAGTTTTGCTTTTTAGTCTATTTAAAAGTCTGTTATATTATACGGTCCTAAAATAAGCTAATATACATATATTTAGATAGGCTAATTGGCCTATTTTTAAATAGAATTATCTAAATTTTACAATTAAATTATGTTTTTTATATTAAAACTACATATATAATAACATTACTTGTTCATATAATACAAATATTATTATATAATATAATTAAATATGATATTATGTTAGGCTTAATAGATCTTTTAGGTGACCTAAAGTCTCACTTGTTAAGCGAAATGTTTCTTTTTAAAACTCGAGAATGCCTTCACAGAAAAACTTAGTCTAACATAACCTATTATAGGTCAAATAATAAGACCTTGATAAATGGTAATAAGACCTTCATAAATGGTATGATATGTTTCACTCTGTTAATTAATTATTTCAAATACAGAACCTGTTGTATACAAAGAAGATATTTGATGAACAGCCCCGTCGGTGCATTTACAAATATTTGGGTTTAGGGATGAATCATAAATAGCATATATCATTCAAGTATTGGAGAAATTGATAATATTGAATCATTAACATCATAAATAATTAGGAAGAAGTGAATGATGTCAGTCACATTTGTAATTATTAGAGATTTTTAAGTATGAACTGAAGAATTTTAAATTTATCCTAATCTTATATCAGGATATGAGAATAGTTTCTAATAAACATAACATAAATGTAAAAAAATAGGAGTTAACAATAGAATGAAAGAATACAACCATTCATATTTAAAACGTTAGATTGTTAATTTATGTTGAAATCTTAAAGATTTTAATTTAAATCCTTGTCATAAAATTTTATTACAATATTAAATTATAGAAACTAATAGTTCCAACAAAAAAATTAAAATATTTATTTAAAATATAATTTCAGGAATGAGAACAGTAATGTTATTAGTAAATGAACATAATGATTTTAAATTACAAAAGTTCCAATGATGTTTTCAAATATATAAATGATAAGATATTAATAAAATATTATTTCAGAAATCTATATTTTAATATAATTCATAATCAATAAAAAATAACTATTTGAAAATTTTATGATAAATATGTATTTGATTATGAAATATTTTATCACAATTCAAAATAAATTGAACAAATTTTTTATCCTACCTGTTAATTTGAAGTACAGTTTTTTAATTATTATAGTTATTTACTAAAAACATCACTAGTTTATCATAACATATATCAATCTAATATTCTCTTAATGTACTCTCTAAATGAAGTTATTAGGGAAGAATATTGGATGAAGCTATTAGCTATTATGGATGAACACTAAACGTTAGCTATCAAGAAGAGATGCCAATTTGAACATAATGAGTTATGGGGTCCCTAACATTAAAGATCATTTCGTAATAGGCTGTAGATGGGTTTAACGAATGAGACCTTATTATTATAAACAAAGGTATACATGTGGCTAATGTTTACAATCATGAAGAAATAGACTATGATGAAGGACATGCACCTCTAAAAATATTAGAAGCAAGAATGCTTTTAAAATTTGAATCATCTATGAGCTTTAAACTTTTCTAAATAAATGTAAAATATGCATTTTTAAATGGTTTCATTCAAGAAGAGATCCATGTTAAAGAACAACACGACTTCGTAAACTTTGAATTTGCAAACCATGTTTTTAAACAATTATAGTCTAAAATAAGCTCCGAAAACATGGTATGATAATTTGCAAATTAGGAAGAAAAAACATTAGAGGTACTTGTCATTTGCTAGGAAGCTCATTAATTTCTTATCATATTAAAAAGTAATTTTGTGTAGCTTTGTCCACTATCAAAGCAAAATGTGTTCCTGCTTGTAGTTCTTGTAATCAAATCTTATGCATGGATAAATAATTGCGAGATGATCTAACACTTCTTCATATACCAATTAAATGTTACAATGCTAGTGAAATGAACTTAATTAAAAATCTCGTGTTATATTAAAAACTAAACATATAGAAATTAGACCCCATTTTTTGAGAGATCAATTTAAAAAAAAAAAGGAGATTTCAATATAAAGTTTATTGAAACTTCTAAGTAATTAATAGATAATTTTAAAAATCCTCTTCATCCATCGAGAGACATTCTTATACATTACAAGAGAAGAGGAAATTCTTAAGGAAAACTATGTGGCTTAATTATTAATAAGTGTCAATCATTGAACTACAATTTGCACGATTCCGTGATAGTATACTTGTTTTTAATGTTACTTTATTTTTTTTGACATAAAAATATTTTTTCGATTGTTTGATTGATTAGAGATAACCATCTTAGGTCAATTTCTAGTCAAAATGAGTGGAAACAATGTTTAAGTGTGCATTATAATCGGTTCATAATCGATTATTAGGTGACATTACACATGATATACTTTGTATAATTGATTATCTAAAAATGTAAGTTTCAAACATTTCTCTATGTAATCGATTAGTAATTGACTATCTAAAATTTCAACAGAGATAATCGATTACAAATTGTATGGTTAATCAATTAACTCTGATTTGTACTACTGTTTCAACCAAAATGAACCTCCCCTATTTCTCTCTAATCTTAATGAAATATACAAATTGATTCAAGTTTAATCTTTATTCTTGATTTCTTTTCTCAAAACACACTTTGTTAAAAGACGAAGTTTTCTCTTCAATATGTTTTCTTTATTTGGTTAAGTAAGTGAACTTGGTTTTATTCTTTGTTCGCCATCTCGGCTTTGTTGAAATAAATTCCAACGCCAGTATAATGGTTTCAAAAATATTCCAGTTACAACTTACTTCTAATAATCATGTGAATAAGTTATTCCTTCTTTGCCCCATCTCGGCTTTGTTAGAATAAATTCTAACGCCAGTACAATGGTATCGAAACAATCCCCTATTACATAATTATTAAGTACCTTTGAATACCATCTCGGTTTTGTGGAA
>NW_017716240.1:0-304 GCF_001865875.1 Lupinus angustifolius
TTCATCACTTTTGTATATTAAAATGTGTTTCAACAAATAAATTTATTGATAACACCTTACTATTTTACAATTTACACCTCTTTCAAGATTCAATTGTAGTATAGTATAGGGTTATGTCGAACCACAAGGAATTGCCTAACAGAATGAATCATATGAATATGTCAATGAGGGAACATATTTTGGTTGTTTTTGATCTGATTTGATATGCACATAAACACTTAACAAGAAACATAAACTAAGTATTAACAAATTCTTGAGGAGACAAGACCATTTTGAATGATGAAAGTATTTCTCAACTTCTTAT
>NW_017716241.1:0-657 GCF_001865875.1 Lupinus angustifolius
TGAGACATGTGTTAGAGTTGTAGAGTAAGGTGTTAATTGTTTTTAATTTGAGCATTGTAAGTGCTTTAGATTACTCTATATTCTTGTTGTAAAAGGATTGGGAAAATCCTAGCTGCGGTTAGGTAAGGTGTTCTTCACACAAAGACTTGGAGGTCTTGGGATAAAGAGCGATACCTTGGCTGGGGCCGAATCGCATAAGAAAGGTTTTCTTGGGAGGCAGTTTTGGGAAAGGTCAAACCAAGGGTAACGTAGTTCTTTGGGTTCCAAGAAGGGAGCGTTCAAGTTTTGTATTTGGAAGCGTGTATGTAACGTACATTGTGTCTCATAGTGAAGAAAAATCTCCAGATCAGACGGGGGGCCTGGATGCAGTTTGCAAGTGGACCCGCAAACGAACCAGGATAAAAACCTTGTTGCATGCTTTTCTTTCCCTACTCCCTTTATTGCTTTAATCGATTACTTTGTATAATTGTATTAGTTGTAATAATCTATTTCTATACTGTATTGTTGTAACTCTGATATATCTGTTAGCTCTGTATATTTGCTTCAATCTCAGTTGCTTGTCGTACAAGAAATTGAATCTGTTTATGCGATATGAGCTGTTTTAATTGATTAAATAGTTGTAGTTAATCGATTATTCTTTCTGTGTTAATCGATTAA
>NW_017716242.1:0-11780 GCF_001865875.1 Lupinus angustifolius
TTTCAAACTAAGAAATAAGAAGAGAGAATTGTGTTTTTCTTAAGGGAAGAAGTCCTCTTAAGGAAAGAAGTCCTCCTTTTGAATGAACGAAACACCTTCTTATTTATAGAAATTTCCCTACCACCGCTGAGCTGCTTCTTTGCACCGCTCAACAGCTGATCAAACTCTTCAGCATGGGTTTGGTCACTTGGTCAAGTAGCTTGGTCACCTCCTTAAGCTTGACTCACAAAGGCTAGTTGTGAGCTATGGGACCAGCTATGGTGAGCTACTCCTGAAAAGCCTATGGTGGGCAACTTGAAGTGAGGTCATGCATGACTTCACGATTTCTTGATGGCTAAGTTAATTCTGGGTGCACATCGCTGAGCACACATATGGCACCGCTAAGCTTCCTGCTTGAGCAGCTTTGACCGTGCTGACTGAGACGTGGCTTGTGCTTGTTGACCTGGTCAGGTGTCTAGTTCACCGCTGAGCACACATGTGGCACCACTGAGCTGCCTGCTTGAGTAGCTTGGGCGTTTGCCAGGCTTGTGTCTGACCGTGCCAAGCTTGTGTTTTGACCGTGTCAGGCTTTGTCTGGTGCTAGGCTGAGCGGTCAAGCAAGTCCGCCAAGCTGCCTGCTTGAGCAACTTGGTCTGTGCCAAGTTGGTTTGACTGAGCCAGGTTGGGTCTGACCGTGCCAGGCTGGTGTCCAGTTCCGCTCAGCGTAGCTTGGTCCACACTAAGCTTCCTGCTTGAGCACCTTGAGTTTGACTTCTTTTTCTTCTTGGACCATGAGTCTTTATTCTCTTTTCTTTTTCTTTCTAAATCCTACAAAACACATTAAAGAGAAATACAAACACAAATATACAAGATTGTCATATTTTATCCAAAAAGTATTGTTTTTAAGTTGGTTTTTCTCAATTATGCTTAAGATAAGTGCCATAAAAGTGTATGAAATTTAGGTATATTTGGCACTTATCACACCTCTATTCATGTTCCTTACTAATTTATGTTAAGTGCCAAATTGATCATATAATTTACACTTATTTTGTGGTAGTTTAACTACTTAATCCACTCAAAAGAATGAAATTATACTCATAAATGATAAAAACTTGTTTAAATGACCAAATATCACAACTCAATTGATTTGCAGGCTTAATCTAGAGGAATGATCCAAAAAAGCTAAGTTTCTGGACAAATCTCAACTAGACTCAGCACAACGATCACATTGAGTGGACCCGACAATAGTTGAGACTCACGCTCAACGCTCAAGGCACACTTAGCAGAGGAAAACTCATGCTCAACATAACATTTGTACTGAGCATATGTAGTAGAGAAAACATTTTGTCTCTATAAATTTTACGATATGTGCACGTATCTACGCTTAGCACAAAAGGGAGGTACACTCATCACAGATGTTGCGCCCAGGGTAGGTTGGTGCATTGAAAGGTCGTGTCTGGCCAGTTGCATACTTGTGCACAACGTACAGGCGATGCACTAAGCGCATGAACCATCATGTAGACACTATTTAAAGAGGTCCAACTCAATTTTTTAGAGTCACACTTTGTAATATTGATTTGTAATACTTCTTTTCTAAGTTTTTAGGATATTTTGGCTCATTTGAGTCATTAGATCAAAGTGTAAGTACTAGAGAATTTAATCTATGCTCATTTGTGGATGGTTCTATCACCCTATGAGATATATTTTATCCCTATCTTACTTACACCTTGTGAACATGAGTAGCTAAGTCCTCCTTTGTTGGGAATGAATGTAATACATGATTAATGTATACACGTTGGTTCAATTATATTAAGTATTGAAGTTTTGATTATTTTGAATTTTGTATATGGTTAATGCTTGTTTTAAGTTTGATCATCTTATTGCATGATCTGTGAATAAAATGCTTAGTGGAATCCTTGCATAATTCTAAACTTGTATAACTCAACAATTGGTATATTTTCTAGATATAGATTAATATCAATTTGTCATCTCATGCATATTATTTTATTGATATCTAGACATAGAACTAATTTTGTTACTTCAAACTCTAAAACTTCTTGTCATAGATTACTAAACACAGATGTTGCTTAACAATTAATATAGTTTAATCTTAGTAATCTACTAGTTTCTATATATAGAGCTATTTTAATAAAATATTAGTATAGATCAAGACATTGACGACTAATACAATTGAGGTGTTGCATTTAACTCAATTTTGCATACATAAACTACTAGACATAGAGGTGTATTATGTGGGTCATAAATCTTAATCTTATGTATGAAGTTACTAGACATAGAGCTTTATTGTATAAGTTGCCAAAATGATTAAGATATTAGCTTTAGTAATGTCGAGGTCATTTGTGTGGAATAATCATTACTAAGTGAATTTACTTCATGAAATCGTGTGTATAGTAATAATAAGTATTAAGTTCAATCTCAACGTCTTATATCAATGTATTAGAATCTTGCATTATATTTGTGTCATCTAACAAACAACCCTTTCAATACTAACTTAAAATAATAATTTTTAGTTGAAAGGCTAGTATCAAGCAAGTCTTTGTGGATTCGACAACCCATTTCTCTATACTTGTTTACGACACCGTGATGTTATTTATTTACCAATTTGATGGCTAACAAAGTGGCACCGTTGTAGAGGACTTGCATCTAGATACTTAACATTAAGGCATAAATTTTTTTATTTAAAGTTTTCTTTTTTATTTTTTTTTTACTTTTGTTGTTTTATTCTCTCTGAGTGAATTAATCTACATAGTAGTTGTGTTTGTGTTGTTTATGCAAAGTAATGTTTAGAGTGCACCATGAATGATATGATGTTGAATCACGACTTGGACATCCATGATGCACTTTCGGCCTAAAGTAGGATGCTTCCACAAAAGCTGGACTAATTCACCAAACAAATGGCCAGTCTTTCTCAACAACTTAACAACTCTCATATTCGTAAACAAATGATGAGGGGTGATGGGTGCTATGGGGATCTCTTAACTTGCTATTATTTACCTCCTCAAGCGTAAGAGGTACAATACGTGAGAGTTCAACAAAGGCAAAACCAATATGGTTATTATCAGGATAAAAGTAGGGGTTCAACTAGATATTCGACCAACTTTGGATGCAAAATACATAGTCACCCAACCTTCTACCACCTTACCAACCACCATATGAGGACATAAGCTCCAAATGGGAAGACACTGTGAATAAGTTCGTACAAGTAAGTATGTCCAATTGGAGGACCACTGAACCACAACCCTACCAATCACCACTCTAAGAAAAGAACTATGAGCTGGAGGACACTCTGAACTAGTTCCTGCTAATGAGTAATACTTCCTTAAAGAATTCAGATTTTTAGAGGGGAAAATGGCCAAGCAAGTGAGTGATCAATTAGCGAAGCAGCTAGTAGAGGACCAACAAAAGCATTGAGCGTCATCACAACAACTGTTGGTGAGTTGATTGGTAACAATATTAGTAAAACATTATGTGATGAGAATGAAAGTGTTGTTGGAGAAGAGATTGATAATATAGTGGTGAGAGATTGGACAACTAAGAGTAACTTAGTAATAGTTAATAGACAAAAATATTAAAAATAAAAAAGAAAGAAAGAGTGAGTCATAAAATATGGTGGAAGTGTATAAATGAAAATAAGATTCTCCCTATTGACTCATGTTTAAAGAGGGTGAATACCGTACTAAAGTGGTATGAGCAATCAAATGTTGTGCTGCTTTAGCTGCTTCAACTGTGTGATCATTAAGAACAAATCATCTGTCAAGATATTGACGTTAAACGAGTGCTTCCTTGGAGAGAACCTACCCTATTTTACTGTTTTGTTTTTGTTTTTGAATTTTTTATACTTTGATGTGTGTTATTGTGCAGACGAGAGCTTACTATTGTTGGTCGAGGATAGTCCTAACTATGCGGAAGGGTGAATTTGAGCCAAGTTAGATGCAAGCTCCAATCTGTAGAGTATTTCTTTTTATTTTACTTGATGTTGACATTAATGCTTGGGTTGTTTTATACTAAAACGTTTTGGCATCTAAATGTGATTGGTTGGATGATTAGGATTGTATATTGCATGAAGATTAAGTGCTTAAGGAATAAAATATTAATTGAAAATATATGCACACTCTAATTGTAACAGTCATACTTAGTTGTTGATTAACAAGGACTCTAACACACATAGAGGGCGGGTGTGATTAGGTGGTTTGGTTTACAATTAAAAATATTCGGTTACAAAATACATTCCCTGACTTTCATTAGTTTTAATCGATTAAAAAATTACTTAATCAATTAAATGAAAGCTCCAATTAATCGATTAACAATGGACTTAATCGATTAGTTTTCTTGAAAATCATTTGTTCTTGATACAACGAAATGTAGTACTCAATATGTTCTAATAAACACTTTAATAGCTCAATTAATATGATTAATCATGCAAAGACACTTATGTCACAATATTAATATGAATACAATCCAAGATATAGGAAATTGATAATTGCGCAAATATAAAAGTGTAGGGTTAAGAGAAAATTGACACAATTGATTTATCCTAGTTCGATTGCCAACCACATCAATCTGCATCCATACCTCCCCTTCTGATATGAGATATTTTCTTTCACTATGAAGAAATCAAATGTATTTACAAACACTTCTTCCACCAAGAACATCTTGGACATAACTTCTAATAGACACAACACCACTTTTAGTTTAGGATTTCTTCCTGAATTCCTCGCTTCTTCTAAGGTGATACCTAACACACCAAGAGATGAATTACAACTCAATTTGTCTTTTGTGTACATAAATCTTGCACATTTGGTGTGCTAATCATGCACTCAATTCAAAATCTAAAACTTCATTTGATGAATATCACAATCTCAGAATACGAAGATGAATGATTATGAGATGCAAAGATTTTGAAAATCTTTGATTGATGAATGCTTGAAAAAACTCTTTAAAGATTCATAAACTTTCTCTTATCTTGTATCAAGAGTATCTTGGTCACTTTTTAATAAAACTCTCTATTTTTCTCTTGAAAATTTGTTGTATATTCTCGTGTTTGCTTATTGGAAAGGTTAGTTAAAATACCATTAGTTTCAAAATGTTTTCTATTATATTATTCGATTATGTTCACACTTAATCGATTAATGTTCTTTAAAAAATCATGATTTCATAAATAAAATGGACTTAATTGATTAACCATGTAAGTAACCGATTAATGAATTTCTCATGTTTAAAGACTTAATCGAGTAACTAATACCATAATCGGTTAACAATTTTCTAAAAACACTTAGTTAATATGCATGATCCTCTAACATGATTTACGAAATGTATGATGCATGATTATGAAAATGATATAAGTTTCAACTTGTTTAATGCATCAAAATCATTTACCATGTATGAGCGCTAATGCACCTAAATCATGTATGAATGTATGTCATATGCATCATGATCATCATTCTAATATGTGAAATTTATCATTAAGTTCACCTAACTTAGACTCTACCCATTCAAAAAATATTAGGACCTAATGAAATGAAAACTTACTCTTTAGCTTTTGTTGATCCTCTTGATGCTTGAACATGATTCTTCAATGTTGGTGTAGTTGATTTGTCCTTGTCCATACTTTGTGCTCATCAAACTTTAAGCATTGTCTTCATCAAAATCATGTCATGCACACTTGCATTCACAATATCCCCTTTTTGATGATGACAAGCAAATCTTGTATATCTTGCATCTTTCTTTGATGACATTCAATTTGTTTTGAGATTTGCTTGAGCTTTAAAATTTGCTCCTCCTCACTTTATGAATTTGATATATTTGTATTTACGAAAGCTTATAATGCGTCTAATCTACAAAACATAGACAATAATATTTCTCCCTCTTTTGGCATGATCAAAAAGCAATGTTACATATATAAATGAGCCCAAAGTAAAGAGATTATGCAATTATTTTCTAGTCTTAATCAATTATACATGGTCTTAATCGATTAAGCATGTTCTGATTTAACTTGAAATTAAAAATTTTGTTGTTCTTAATTGATTCTTCCTTGGGATTACGTATAATGTTCAGATTTCATCCAACAAGTATATCAATGTATTGATGAAATAGTAAGAAACAAAATTACAGAGATGTGATGAACACAAATATTTCATTAAATTCATACATTTCATACATTGTTCAATATAAGCAAAAAAACAAAGATGACAACATGCTAAATACCAAAGGAAAACAAAATTTAAAGTACACAAAGTCATAATGTGCATAAGCAATAGTGACTAACAAGACACACAACCTGCAATTAAACTAACTAGGACTACTTATTATCGCCCTAACTAGACTAGCTACTGGGAGGTGGTTGTGGAAAGCCGCCAAAAGTCGAGAAAAGAAAGTGAAGATGATCAAAATGAGTCTTGGTTGCCAATTCTTATCTCTGAAACTCAGCCATGAGCCTATCATACATTGCTTGCATCATATTATCAGTTGCTCATTCGGACGTTGTTCCATAGCATCCAAGTGAACCATACCAAAAAATGGTTCTAAAGGCATGTTAGGAGCCTTATTAGGTTGTGGCTTTTGGTTTTGCTCAACTATATTTGTATTATCTTCCTCATGAGAAATCTCAGAAGTAGTTTGATAGTCTTCTTGATACATACACACACTACCATATTTATAAATGCTCTTCTTATGTATCAGACTATCATCAATGAGATGCTCACCGGGATTTACAGCAATTACCTCTTCATTACATGTGTCAATCCTAACATGTTTTATGACACGAGAGATAAAGATACCATAAGCCAACAATATCGTGGAAGACGAAGTGATTCCAAACATCACTTTTACAATCTCAGCAGAGTAGTTGATCATACTTCTTTCCTTAACAACATACATAAGCTTCACATCATTGCTAATTCGTTGAGCATGGTTTGTGTTGCATATAACTAATATGTAGGCAATATATAATGCAAAAGCATATTCTCAACTGTCATAGACCCAATCTTTGTAAGCTCACCTTGGACATAGTAATATGGTCCTCTGAGGCAACACTTATACATCTTCGTGGAGTCATAAACACTCCATAACTCATTGTTGCAAACGCATAGAGGAGAGCCATCATTAGCCAAGCCTCCAACTTCCATGCATAACTCCACATTCATAATTACCAGCATTCCTTTAACCAAACAAACTTAATTCCAATCCCCGCGGAAAATAAATGATAGAAAGTAAAAGTTAGTAGTTAGATCACTCATTATAACTTTGTGTTAACTTATAACTTTGTGAAGAGGAAAAATACACAGTTATAATGAATGATCTAACTATTAACTTTTACTTTCTGTCATTTATTTTCCATAACTAACATGTATTTTCTATCATTTAAATTCTGCAACTAACATTATTTATTGCTTTATTTATTTATTCTTTACCAACCTAACATTAAGGAAGTAGTTCGGTTAATAAAGGAAAACGAAAATAAATATCACTCATTATCACTTGTATTAAATAGCAAAATTCATAACATTATATCGACTTTGGAATTAATCCAACAAAGCCGAGATGGTATGGAATTATTAATAATCAAGCTAAGTTTTTGATTAAAGGAACATTTTTGAAACCATTATACCGACATTGGAATTAATTCCAACAAAGCCGAGATGACGAGCAAAGAATCGACCTGTCATCAAATAAACCAATCAGGAACTGACCTCAATAAGTAGCAAGAAAACTCTTTCAACACCAACCGCCAAGCTGCTGACCAAACCCTTCAGCATGGGTTTGGTCATGGCCAAGCAGCTTAGTCACCTGCTTGAGGCTGAGTCACCCAACGTAGTTGTGAGCAATTGGTCGAACTTTTGTGAACTACCTCTGAAAAGCCTATGGAGGCTACTTGTAGTAAGGTCATGCATGAGTTCATGGTTGCTTGGTGGATAAGTCAACTTCACCAAGTTGTTGGGTGCACACCGCCAAGCGCCTAGGTTGCACCGCTAAGCTGTCTACTTGAGCAGGTTTGACCATGCTGATGGTGATGTGGCCTGGTGCTTGCTGATCTGGTCAGGTGTGTGGTTCTAAGCTGGGCGGTCCAGGTGCTCCGTTAAGCTGTATGCTTGAGCAGGTTGGCTTGTGCCAGACTTGTGTTATGACCGTTCTAGGTTAGATCTGACCGTGCTAGGTTGGTGTCTAGGTCAGCTAGGCGTGAGTTTGGTCCAAGCTAAGCTGCTTAATGAGCAGCTTCAAGTTGACTCTAGATTTTTCACATAGGCTAAGTCTTGTTAATTTATGCTTAAGGCTAAGCACATAGCTTGCCATGTCATTTGTGGATCATTTTGGCCTATTTTAAGCACTTTACTTGTATTTGATTAATTCTTCTCTTTTCCATCAAAATCCTACAAAGTAGAATACAAAAGAAATACACAAAGCATATATACAAGATTGTGATATTTTATCAAAAAAGTGTTGAATTAAGTTGGTTTTTTAATTTTGCCAAGGATAAGTGCCATAAAAAGTATATGAATTTTAGGCATTTTTGGCACTTATAAACTATACATAACCTATCCTATACGCTTATCAATCAACATAAGTAAGTATAACATGCATTCAAACAAACAATATAGGAATTGAATAGGAACAAAAAGGATTCATCGAATTAGAGCTTTACACAAGGAAATTCGGGTTACCACTCCCTTAGAAATATCACATATCACATTGTGTATTGGGTGATCTTTCTAGTTTTCCATGTTATTGGCATTCGTTCAAGTTCTTGATTTTTATTTTCTCCTCTTGCATACCTTTTTCAGATTCTTGATCCTTTAAGTATGCATCCTCAAGTGTACCTACAAGATCATCACATATACCTTTCCTTTCCTCTTATGGAGAAGACTTATTAAATACATCATGTATAGATTCTTCCACTATCATTGTTCTTTTATTAAAGACTCTATAAGCTTTGCTATGATTAGCATTTGCATCCAAAAGCATGAAAATGAGAAATATTTGGTTTTCGGTCCTTATAAAGTTCATAGAGGGTTCTCTTAAGTATATGTATTAAACGTATTCTATTCATAACATAGCAAGCTATATGAACTACATCCGCCCAAAAATACTTGGGGACTTTACTCTCATTCAACATGGTTCTTGCTAACTCCTCTAAACTCTATTATTTCTTTCAACAACTCCATTTTGTTCCGGAGTTCTAGGTGCAGAGTATTGATGTTTTATACCATGTTTTTCACAAAACTTATTAAACTTTTGGTTTTCAAACTCACACCGTGATCACTTCATATGTTCACAATATTATGGTTCATTTTGTTTTGGAGTAATTTGGCAAGCCACTTGAAAGATTTAAAAGTATCACCTTTGAGTTCAAGAAATAAAGTCCATGTGAATCTTGAATAGTCATCTACAATTACAAGGACATAGTAACTTCCAACAAAACTCATTACTTGAGATGGTTCAAACAAGTCCATATGATGTAACTCTAATGGCCTTGTTGTGGATACCATGTTTTTAGAAGAGAAGAAATTTTTTATTTGTCTGCACCTTGGCAAGAATCACAAATATCTTTCGTTTTAAATTTGAGTTTAGGTAAGCTAATTACTAACTTCCTTGTAGCAAACTTTCTCAAGTGATTCAAATGGATATGTATAGCCCGCCTATGCCAAATCCAAATATCATCCACTTTTGAAATTAAGCATTTTGAAAATAAGGAGGTGATATCATCCAAATCAACCATATAGATGTTATTTGTTTTATGACCAATAAATTTTACATTATCGTCTATGCCACATTTAATGATGCAACACTAAGAGTGAAATAATACCTTATTACCTTTGTTGCAAAATTGGCTAATGCTCAAAAGATTATGATCCAAGCCTTCAACATAGAGCACATTATCAATAAGTGACATTATCAAAAGGGTGTCATATTCATTTTCAAAAGGGTGTCATATTCATTTTTGAAGCACAATCACAAGTAGAATTAGCATATAAAAGATCTATGGTTTTATTTGGGAGCTTGAGCTCACCAATAAAATTTTCCTTTTCAAGAATCTTCTTTTCATGCACCAAAACAAACCTTTTTCTATCGACGTTTATTTTTACTAATTTCATTAGTTCTTCATGCAATTCAACATAAGAAACATATAATATGTCACATGTGGGGGGATCATCAGAATCACAATCAGAATTACTTACCTCACTTGAATCACCTTGCTCACTATTTTCGCAAGAATTATGATTTTGAACATTAAGCAAAGTTTGGTTGATTCTTCATTATTCGATGTGCTTGAAGTTGCTTCTTCTTTGGGTACATCCCATACAATATATGATTTCTTAGTCTTAATGTCCCTTGAGTCCTTCTTTTTGTTCTCATCCCTTTTGAGATAGGTAGGACATGAGAATTTCCTATGTCCTACCTTCCCGCATTCATGGCAAGTAATTTTGTCTCTTCAGTTCTTGATTCTTTTGGTTGAGTCTTTTGTATCTTTTCTTTGAAACTTTATTAACACTCTTTTCTTCTTTAGAAATTTGCTGAATTTTTCACTAGGAGTGCCATAGTTTCATCATCAATATCGGACGAATTAGATTCTTCTTTATATGATTTCTCATCTTATACTTTTGCATTTGAGATTGTAGCCTTGAGGGAAATTCTTTTCTTTTTCTTGTCCAATGCTTCACGTAGTGTTAAGCGTCCAAGTCCCATCTCATGTTCTTGTGGCGTTCCAAAAAGAGTTGCAAATGACATAGTACCTAAATCCCTGGATTCCACATTTGCCATCACTTTTGGTTACAACGCCCTATAAAGACATCTTAAAACTTTGTTAGTAAGCTCACCATTTGCCAACACTTTATCTGAAGCAACAAGATGATGAACAATATGGGTAAATCATATTTTGAATGTCATTTATAAATTCATTAGGAAATACGAAATAATTTATACTCATGAGTCAATGTATTCAACCTAGCATAGTTAACCTCACTTGTGCCTTAATAGGTTACTTGTAAAGTATCCCACGTTTCTTTGGCACTTTTACATTGTGAAACTCTAAAAAAATCATCATAACAGGGTGCTCATGTGATGATGATTTTAGCTTTCAAATTGTGTTGCACTTTTCTCTTTTCATCATTTGTCCAAAACCTCTTGGGCTTTTCTTTAGTTTCACCATCCACTAAATTTAGTGGAAGACGAGGTCCATTTTGCATGGCCTCCCAAATGTTCATGTCTATGGCCTCTATGAATATTTTCATCCTCACTTTTCAGTCGACTTATTCCTCTCCACTAAACACAGGAGGGCGGTTAATTGAGAACCTTCACCATTGAATGGATTTGTGGAGCCTATTTTTACTTTTCCCTAGAATAACACAAATTTAGCGATTAAGCTAGCACTTATTCAAACTTGTTAGGTATCAGTGGTTACAATACACCTAGAAGGGGGGTTGAATAGGTGTAGCGGTTAGAATAGCCGCTTTTCGAAACTCAACACTTAATGCTGAATCACCCCTAATTAATCGATTACAGGATGAAGATAATCAATTAATAGAACAAACTTAATCGATTAACAGAACAAGGATAGTCGATTAACA
Organism: Lupinus angustifolius; assembly: GCF_001865875.1. Lineage (NCBI taxonomy): Eukaryota > Viridiplantae > Streptophyta > Magnoliopsida > Fabales > Fabaceae > Lupinus > Lupinus angustifolius. The sequence goes on from NW_017716242.1 coordinate 11,562, forward strand.
CAACAGTTTTAATCGATTAAACAGAAACGATTAATTGCACAACAGTTAACCGATAATGAAACGAATAACAGAGCTTACAGATTTTATCAGAGTATCCTTCAGTATAGCACAAGAACAGAATGTATCAATTAATTCAACTATACTAGATAATCGATTAAAAACAGTAAAGAGAGAGAGAGAGAAGAATCCTGCAACGCGAATTTTTATCCTGGTTCGTTT
>NW_017716243.1:0-1627 GCF_001865875.1 Lupinus angustifolius
ACTCTAAGCAATTATGAAGAAACACTCAATCTCTAAGGTGATAAGACACCACGAGATTCCCTTGTTACAACAATTATACAACAAAATACAAGAGTAAAATAAAGCTATTACAAAGCTCAAATATAACAAGAAGGCTTTACTCTAAAACACCTAAGACAAATTCATGCAAAATGACAATGTATTAGTATGAAAATAGAAGTTACAAAATCTAAAAAACTTCATGAAAAGCATAAAAAATATGCATGAACATGTGAGGGAAAATATGAGAAATTACAACATGAAATGCACTCAATCCTAAAACATAGCATTCTGATCATGGTTGAGGCAGAGGATGGTCAATCTGATCATCAGGAATAGCAATGTTCTGATCACCCCTGATAAGCACAGATAACTTCTGAAATTCTAAACAAAATATAGCATTCTGAGCTTCAGCATTAGATTGAATCATGTTCCTCAGCTCCTGAAATTTGTTGTCTGTATAGCCAATATGACGTTCTTCATACTGCTCCGTGCCTGCAAAGTACGAATCCTTCAACCCTTGGAAGTGAAGATCCATACGGTTGTTAAGCCGTTGCTCCATAGCTTCCATCTGAGCTAGACCAAAAGCATAGTTCTGAGGTGCTGTTCCAGAAGACTCCCCCTGAGTTGTAGCATTCTGATTACCCATATCACCCTGATTATCATTATCAGATAAATCCAGATCAAATGTAGTGTAGTCCTCCTGATATTGCCAAGTAGTACCATACTTGTATATTCCCATTTTATGAATGAGACTTTCACCAACCAGGTGATCTTTATCAGTATACTCCAATGTGCAGATAATCGACAATGCGAGAAATGAAAATACTATAGGGAAACAGCTTCGACTGAGACAATGATACACTGTTCATAATTTTCAGAATCTCCTCGGGCCAGTTGATCATGACATTATTCTTTACAGCATACATGAAACGCAAATCATTCACAGTAGGTTGTGCGTGATTTGTGTTCCTCTGTACTAGTATGTAAGCAATAACGTAATGCAACAGCCTGTTCTCAACAGATAACGACCCAACTTTGGTCAGTTGACCCTGAATGTACAAATGAGGGCCACGAAGGAATGACTTATAGACTTCAACAGGATCAAAGTTGTCCTCAACCCAAGAACAATCCCCTATGCCATAACCAGAAGACGATAACCCGCCAACATTCATAAACAGATCATCATTCAGCTCAAACAGATTACATGAAATCATAGACCAATACTTTCCATCCTTATATCTAAAATTAGCATAAAATTCCCTAACTGGAGCAGGGTAGACTTGTCCCTTTAATTCTAAAAACTGAACGGCTCCTTGAGCCTCCATATCATGCGGGAAACAAAAGTTCTGTTCTGCCAACCAGGTTAAATCAACATACCTTACGTACGTGGGTTTGCAACCTTGGAATTTCGCCAAACGAGTTTCTTGCAAGATGAGTGAATAGTATGGGTCACCGCGGTCCCGAGTGGAGGGTGAAACGACATCCCTTCTTCATACATGGGTAGCTGTAGTCTTGACCCTTTTTAAACGACCTTGCTCCATTGTATATGTTGAACCCGAAATGATGGTAAATGAGCAGAGAAGGTTTTGGGCAAACTTAACCTAGG
>NW_017716244.1:0-11484 GCF_001865875.1 Lupinus angustifolius
ACGGGCGGTTTAATCGATTAAATCAGTGTAAAATTTGAATTTTTTAAAAAAAATGATGCCCATGTAATCGATTAACGGGCGGTTTAATCGATTAAATCAGTGTAAAATTTGAATTTTTTAAAAAAAATGATGCCCATGTAATCGATTAACGGGCGGTTTAATCGATTAAATCAGTGTAAAATTTGAAATTTTCAAAAAAGATACCCAGGTAATCGATTAACCCTAAGTGTTTAATCGATTAAACACGGTAAAAATTGATTTTCAGGTAGCAGAACGGTTTCGACTTTTTAGGACACATGCATGTATTGCAACGGATTAATCGAGACATTTATAATCACAGAAAGAGTTAATCAAGAGATATAATTTTGCATTTTCAACATATATCATTTAAGCATGAAACACAAAGGCATATAGAGGCAAGACAATTAATGCAAACAATTAAACAATTTTAAACAAGATATTGTTCATCAAGAATTCCTAGTTCTCTCCTTAGAACATAGAAAGTATCCCTGGGAAGGGGCTTGGTGAAAATATCTGCTAACTGTTTAGATGTTTCCACAAATTCAAGAACGCAGTCACCTTTTTGTACATGATCACGCAAAAAATGATGTCTAATTTCTATATGCTTTGTTCTAGAATGCAAAACGGGATTCTTGGATAGGTTAATGGCACTTGTATTATCGCATTTTATTGGGATCTTTTCGAGTTTAAGACCAAAGTCCTTAAGTTGCTGCTTCATCCAAAGGATTTGAGCGCAACACACACCAGCGGCAATGTATTCCGCTTCGGCGGTGGACAAAGCAACACAGGCTTGATTTTTGTTGTGCCAAGCTACTAATGAACTGCCCAACAAGTGACAAGTACCACTAGTGCTTTTCCAATCCAATTTATATCCGGCGAAATCAGAATCGGAATAACCCACCAAGGATACCATAATCCCATGTTAGTTGTTCCTTTTAAATATCTCATGATTCTTTTAACATTTATATAATGTGATTCTCTAGGTTTGAAGGTGAACACTCATAAGAGTTCTTTGTTTGCAATTTGGGTTCCTGATTCTTTGATTTCAGAAGCGGCGAATTTCTTAGCTTGTAAGTTTGATTCCATTCCTTTTCATTATCTAGGGACTCCAGTGGGGACTAACCCCAAAAGATTGGTGACTTGGAAATGTAATATTGATTTGATGACAAAAAGACTTGCTTCTTAGAAGTGCAAACACATCTCTTTCAGAGAAAGGTTGGTTATTATGAATTCGGTTCTTGCCAATATTTCTACTTACCTTTTATCTCTCTATAAAGCTCCAAAGAAGGTCATTGATTCAAAATATGTGGTTGTTTCTTCTAATGTTCTTTCTGCATCCTCTTCTTCCTCTAGGCGGTGGAAAGATTTGTGTTCGGTTGGTTTTAGAGATGGGAATAATGGCTCTTGGTTCAATGATAATATTTGGAAAGAGATTGGGGATGAGACTCATGAAACGACAAATAGTCAAAGGATGCCATCATGATTGACCCACTTAGTTTTGATGAAGACAAAGAGTTAAATGGAAGCTTGAAGACTTGGGCATCACAATAAACAACATACTGAAAACTCAAAGTCAATGTCGTAGAACTTAGGATTGCTTTTATATTCTATAGTCCTAAGATGCGTGTGTAGTATTGAGTTTAGGTTAGGTAAACCCAAGATGTAAGTCTCACATAAAGTCTAAAATGAAAATCATATAGGTTGAGGCATCATATATATATATATATATATATATATATATATATATATATATATATATATATATATATATATATATATATATATAATTGATTAACTCAATTGATAATCGATTAAATCACGTTGAAATCCATTAATCGATTAAGGAAAGGTGTAATCGATTAAAAGGAGTTACAGTAGCTAACCTCCCAGAATTTCTAGCTTATTAATCGATTAATAAGGTTAATAATCGATTAAGCCATAACTAAAAATTGTTTTCAAGAAACACGTTAATCGATTAAGATACTATATAATCGATTAATATCAGTTGGAATCAGTTATGAACAAAAGCTTTTATTTCAAACAGAATAACCAATTTTTAGAAAACAGATTTCGAACTTTCAATTTTCAAGGCTATCTTGTTGATCTTTGAGAACTTTTTTCTTGCATTCTTTAACTAGAGAGAAAAGAGAGAAAGTCTTTTCCAATGTGCTGAAAATTTTCATTCAATTGAAAAACCTTGCATAATCTTCACACTTAGTTTTAGGGTTGTTTGTGAGAATTCTGTCAAGGGTTATAGTGCCAAATTCAAAGTCTTTATCCGCACAATTTCGTGTGCAAAGTAACTCTGCGAATTTTCTATTATTCAAGAATCATTCTCGTGGTGTGTTGGTATCACCAAAAGTAGAGAATTAATTGTCTTCACACTGCATGAAGTCTTGAATCGAGCGATAGTTTCGGCTGGGACCAATTTCATGAACTATCCTAGTAGGCGTAGATAGTGGTCAAACCGAGCGCGTAGGCTCAACATTTTCAAGAAGGAATTTATTGCTAGGGTTATTGGAAGTGTGATTGTAATTTAACATACATCTCTGATAGTGAAGAAAATTTTTCTAGATCAATCGGGAGGCTTGGATTTAGTTTGCAAGTGGACCCGCAAACGAACCAGGATAAAAATCTTTGAGCACCTTTCTCTTTCCCTATCTCTTTACGATTCTGTCTTTATTTGCTTTCCGTGTTTAATTGCTTTCTGTGATTAGTGCTTACTGCTATTAATCTGTGAATAATCTCGAATCAATTTAGGATAGTAAAGATCAGGAAACATCACTGTTTTCATCGCAAGAAAAGTCTGTTTTTCAAAGAATCATCAATCAGTATAATTGATTAACAAACTAACTATAATCGATTAAATCAACTGTCATTAATCGATTAACCATGTTGATAATTGATTAACTATAGTAGCTTTGTATTATGCGCATAAATCTGAAAAGCAGGATTGGTGATCCGCTATACCGATTCACCCCTAGGTGTATTTTACCTTACTGGTACCCAACAACTCAAACTTTTTTATGGCTAGATACTTAGATGAGAAATTAAATACTGAAAGAGGTGTTCCCCATATTATTCTCCTTAGCTTTGAATGGTAGGGCTCGGGTAGCTGATTGTGGTTGTTGGAACAATGATAATTGGGCTTGGGAGATTCAGTGGCGCAGAGAGTTATTGGATAGATAAATGACTTGGGTTACTCAATTGTATGAATTTCTGCAGCATCATTCTTGCAAAGGAGATAGTTTGGATAGATGGAGATGGAGTGTTGAGGCTTCTAGAAACTATAGGTGAAATCTGCTTATGGCATCTAGATTGATAGCCCCCTCTGTCGTTAGGTAATCCTTTATTAAAGTCATAGATTAATTGTTTGCCATCAAATATATATTGTTTTACCTGGAAACTCATTAGAAATAGACTTCTCACAAAGGTAGAGTTATTTAAAAGGCATGTTATCTTAGGGAATGATGAGTTAAAGTATGCTATTTGTAAGATTCGCGATGAATCTAGTGAGCATTTTTCCATACTTGTGAGTTTGCGTTTGCTATTTGGAAAATGGTCTATTTTTAGCTTCAAGTATCTGCTCTGAGTCTCTCAACAACTTTTTATTCCTTAAATTTACATGATGATATTGGTAGACCCTTCTAAGGGGTCTAATTATTGGAGGATGTTATGGTTAGCGATGATGTGGTCCTTATGGATGAGGAGAAATGATTTAATCTTTTTTCATAAGGAGGTGAGTTATGTGCACATTTTGGACTTGATTTAAGCAAGGTCCTGGACTTGGTTCCTTTCAAAAATAGGTTGAACTTCTTTATCGTTTTCAAATTGGTGTAATAATCCTTTGTATTGTATAATTATGTACTAAAAAAAGATCTCTATTTGATCTTTTCATATATTAGGTTAGCATCCCTTGTTTTTTTTTTTGATACATTTTGATTAGCTAAAAAAATAGTTGCACCACCATCCACTTTAAGCAAAAACTCATTCCATTCAACTTTTCCTGTATCTTTCTGCATTGAGTCCAAGGCATCATTCACTCGAACATATATGCTCTCAAGCACAGCTCTAGCAATGTGAGCCTTTGTTGTAAACCTTGTTAATCCAATGCAAACACCACCAGCATCCTCACACAACCATACTAAGAACAATCCACACAAGCATGTGATGCTAGCTCCTCTATCTCCTTAGAGCCAGAAATAAAGCCAGCATCGTCTCTAAGCCACCGCACTGCAGCTCCAACAATAGGAACTGAGTGTCAGTAACAATTGTGAGTTTTTTGACAAGTTAACTTAGAACATTACAAAAAAGAATTTCAACTGCAATTTAGGCGCTTGATTCATAATAAATTAGGCTAGAAAGAAGGGTAAGTCATAAACACAAAGTTCAGTTGCAACAGTAGACAAGTTCTTTTGCAAAATACTCAATCACCCTCTGGCGTAGGCAACCTTCTGAAATATCGATTGAGCAGTACGTATTGTTCCCTGGGATCCTTTTAATGCTAACTTTCCTGTATAATCAGGAAATAGAAACACGTGTAAAACGTCTACGGTAAAAGCATTTGATCAATGACTTCCTTTTATATCTGGGGTATGAAGGATGCAAAAGCTTGAATGAAAAAATTCCGACCTGTCAATATTAGTTTATTGTATAATTAATACTTAATATCGATAGTAATATGGTATATAGTTCTCTTTGATATGGACGCATAGTAAGGGATATATTACCCTATCAAAATAATACACATTAAACAATTCTTGTTTTTTAAAGCACCATAACAAACAAATATTTGTCTTTTGATATACTTTTGTGATTGTTTTATTATTATTTTGCCAACCCGAATCACATACATTTCCTTTGGGATACCAAAAACCTACATTGGTTATTCCTTAAAGATATTTTACTGTTCTCTTAACATCAAGTACATGCGATTCCTTAGGTTTGGGTTGATATATAGCATATAAGCAAACATTAAATGTAATATTACGTCTACTTGTAGTAAGATAGAGTAGAGAACTGACCATACCTCGATATTTGGTAATATCTACAGGTTTTACAAGACTCAACGGTTGCTTGAACCTATGGGAGTGGCTATAGATTTGCATTCTTCCCTTTCAAATCTATTCAATACACCCTACAAATATGTCATTCATGGTTTACTTAATTTGAACACAAAGGAAGTAGTTTAATTTTTACATCATCACATTTCAAACTCACCTTGCATCATGTTTACAAATTCACTACACAATGATTCATTAGTAGATACGAAAATAATATAACTGGTATAAATTTGAATAAATAAAGTGTCAATCAAGGTTCTTCTTGATACTTTTGATGTAATCCAAATTACTAATTAAATTATAATGGTTTCTAGATGGTGGTGCTCTCTATTTCTTCTTTATTGAAGATCAATCCTCAAACTTGGTCTTTTGTTGTTTGGTGCTTCTTGTTGCATGGCCATCATTTGAGTTAATTTGTTTCTATTAAGCTTGAAGATAGCGTATGTCATGGATGATTAAGCATTATTTGTATCTATCCATGATGGTTAAGCTTGAAAATAACTTTTCTCATAGATGTTTAAACATTGTTTGCTTCTAACATAGATGGTTAAGCATTTTTGTCTTACAATATTTGAAGATTGCAATTGTCATTAATGGTTTATAGAATTTGTTCCATCTACCTTAGACTACCCTCATCGTAGTTATCATTCCATAATCTTCATTTAGAATTTCATAACATTTATAACCCCTTGAAGCTAGGGTGGACATCTTATGTCCCAAAAAATGTATCATTGTTGTATAATTAGTCAGGAAAATAATTAATTATTAAATTTTTAACTTAAATATATTTTTTCAACCAATCACAAATTGTGATACATGGAGTGACATCATTTATAAGACAACAGATGTACTCCCTTGAAGCTTTGTTTAGAGGAGTCCATGTAATTATTATGATTACTTTCCTTTTTCAAAGAATTATTTTAACAAGCTTATTCAAGCTTTAGCTTGAGTGGGAGTATAGAATATATGAAAGTATATTAGATTATATTTATCCAGATGATATATATATATATTTATTGAGATAATATATGATGATTATATTTTAGTTTTTTAGAATATATTTTAGAAGATATTTTTGGATTGTGATTAATTTATTTTATTTTATATGATTTATTTTTTTATTTAATTAAAAGTCTAATAATGGTGTAAATATGAGTTAATTATGTTTTTATATCACAATATGCTCTTACCACTATTAACAATATTATCGATACAATTTATTATTTTGAGAATTCATTTTTCTCCTTCTATATCTAAACCTTATAATTCCAACAAAATGTTAAAAAGGGTTTCATATTAATTCCATCATAATGTTCCAACAGAGACTATCTTTCCAAGAATCCCAATGACAAATGCGTCTAATAACCTCCGGCTCCAATGATATTAACTATATCATTTTCATTCTTGTACACATCTACTCGTCCAATCATGAACTTAAATAATTACTATGCATATTTATTGAAATAAGTTAATGATTCAATTGTTCGATACTTTATTTTTTGTAAGAAAAAATTTAATATTTAAATTTTTTTCTATAACCAACTTGTATATAAATGTGTGCACACAAAAGAATAATTTATTTGAGCAATGGATGAGGTCCTACTTAACATCTAAATGTATAATCAAAAGAGAAGAGATAGATAAATTAAGGAAGAAGTCATATATAATGGATTCAACAAGATAAAAGTAGAAAAAATATGGTTCAAGACACAATGGATTCATCAAGATAAAGGTAGAAAAAACATGGTTCAAGACACAATGGATTCAAGCCATTGTTTTCTTCTCCATATCAAGACTCAACTAATCTAAGCATTAAATACTTACTCTGAAAGGAAACGTTTTGAAGACTGTTGAAACATCTTTTCGAGTTGTTGAAACTCGTCTATAAATGAAAGAAGAGTCTCACAAGATCAAGAGACACACGATACAAGAGACAAGAACATGAGTATAGAAGAAACTTTGTGAAAATCATTCTTGTATGGAAATTCTATATGTATAGAATTATAGTTTAGGTAAATTGTAATATATTATGAAAAATGCAAATTAAGCTAAGAGATAGAAAAACTTACGGTTTACATTTGTAAATCTTAAAATATGTTCTTTGTGAGTCGTGGAATCAAGTGATATTACATAGTCATATCCTCAATTAGAGAGTTGTAAAACATAAACACCAAAAATCTATTTGATTAAAATTAGAGACAGAGAAGAGAATATAATAATGAGAAATAAATCATTTCATAATTTTAATCTAAATATTAATGGGGTTGGTTCAAGTTGTACATGCTTGACTCCCCTTAAGCAAGGTCTCAGGTTCGAGTTTTGTGGATAGAAAAAATATTCATTGAAAGAGTTAGTCCCACATACCTGTGGATGTTCTCGGCTTGGACATGATTGCCTCCACTGCGAGGATACCTATGGGAAAAAAAATCTAAATTGTCCTTGATTATAGGATTATTAAGCTTATGATATTAGTAATCCAGATAGATTAATATATGTGTAGTAGTATTCATTAGATAAAGATTAATATATTTCATTTGTTAACTATGCATATAAATGATGCATATAGAGATATGATCATTGAACTAACTTAATTGATAATTCCTAATGATTAATATAATACATTTGAATTGTCAATAGGATATTCTTATGAAGAAATATATATTTTCCTTATACTTGAAATTATCATAGTAATTAACAAGTTATTTATTATATTTTGTTATCGGACACCTAATGCCTTATGATGTTAGTTAAATGAATATTGAGTATAATTAAATTCTTGTAGGATTAATGATTAATCAAGAAAGAATACATCAACTAATGGTAATGAGTTTGAGCTCTATAGATTTAAAGGTCTTGGCCAAGGGAAATGAAGAAAGGAGTTTCTTAAGTCATTCAGTACACGTTAACTTATTTCAATTTGATAATTATACCATATTATAGAGTTAACATAGAGTTATAAAGATTGAAAGAAATATCATATTAATCTTCTAATAGTTCTAAAATAAAAGGTATTATTTCATTTCTATCTGGTCATTAAGGACTGTTGCTAGATGTAATTCTTGATTAGCAAATTAATGAGTTAATTTACTCTCGGTTTAGTAATGAACCTACAGGGTCACACACTACCGAGTGTTCTAATTTTTTTTGGACGAGAAAATATTTTTGATTAAATTAAATAGTTTAATTTTGCATATTTTCTTTTAAGTGAAATATTATTGTATTTTTTTGCTAGCACCAAAATATACAAATAATATTATTCAGTCAGATGTAAAATAATTAAGTAAGACTTAATTATTATATTTTAAAAATTTGTTTAAATCAATAATTTGTCTTGGTAGTTGGAAAGTCCAACAAGAAAAAGGACAAATGGAATAATAAGTCCAAAAAGAAATTTTTCGCGCCCAAAGGTGGTGTGACCGAACCTAGGGACAAGAAAGGCAATGTTGACCAAAGCAATGCTGAATATTTTTCTGTAAGGACAAGGTACATTGGAAGAGGAATTGCCGCAAATATCTTGATTCTTTAAAATAAAAGAATGAAGGTGAGAAATTAATGAAAAGTGTTTTCATGATTTCTTTAACTATTACTGATTCTTCAATATGATTATTAGATACTGATAATAGTTTTAATATCTACATCGTTGCAGGGACTACAAATAACTAGATAGTTGAAGAAGGGAGAAGTCAATCACCAAGTTGAAAATGGAGCAAGTATTGCAACCAAGGCTAGAGGAATAGTCTCTTTAATAATGTCGATTAGCAATGTACTACTCTTGGAAAATTGTTACTATGCTCCTAATTTCATTTCGAACATTATTTCAATTTCAATGTTGGATACTCCTGGTTATCGTTTTTTATTTTAATAAAGGTGTTTGCCCGATTTATAATAATGACATCTTTTATGTGAATGCATAGTAAGACTTAACAAGTTACACAAGGAAGGTAATCTTGACAATTATGATTATGAATCATACATGGCTTGTGAATCTTATCACAAAGGCAAAATGATAAAATCTCCATTTATTGGAAAAGGAGAAAGAGCCTCTGAATTATTGGGACTAATTCATACGGATGTTTGTGGGCCCATGAGAATTCAAGCCAGAGGAGGATATTCTTTTTTTATCACATTCACTGATGATGTTTCACGTTATAGTTTTTTGTAGTTCATGAAACATACATCTGAATCATTTGAAATGTTCAAAAGATTTGAAAGTGAAGTGGAAAAGAAAATTGGTAAAAGTATCAAAGTGTTATGATCCGATAGAGGATGAGAGTATCTTAATGTTGATTTTCATGATTATTTGAAAGAGAATAAAATTCTCTCACAATGGAGACCTCTAGGTACACCACAATATAATGATGTATATGAAAGAAGGAAAAAAAACCTTATTAGATATGGTAAGATCCATGTTGGGGTTCACTGATTTCCATTAAGCTTATAGGGATATGCTTTGGTAGTGGCAAATTATTTGTCAAATAAAGTTCCCACGAGATTTGTCTCTACAATGCCATATGAGATATGGAAAGGGCGCAAACCAAGCCTTATCACATTAAAGTTTGGGGATGCCAAACCTACGTTAAGTTACGCGTCAAAAACATTATCACATCAGCCCTATCATACGATGAATTCTTTGGGGTGTCGCAGTGCCAAAACGCTAAAGAAATGTGGGACGCTTTACAAATGACTCACGAAGGCACTAGTTAGGTTAAGCACGCTAGACTAAATGCGGTAGCACATGAATAGGAGTTATTTCACATGTTATCAAATGAATCAATTAGTGAAATGTAAAAACGACTTACTCACATTATTAACCATTTAGTTTCCCTAGATAAAACTTTTTCTAAAGGAGAATTAACTACCAAAGTTTTGCATTGCCTTGACAGGAAATTGCAGCCAAAAGTAATAGCAATCATGGAGTCAAAAGACTTAGATTCCAGGCCTTTAGGGACTCTGTTTGGAAAACTCTACGAACATGAGATGGAGTTAGGGCGTTTGACCATGAACGAGGATTTAGACCAGAGAAGAAAGGCATTTCTCTAAAGGCAACCAGTTCGCAAGATCAAGAAGAGGATGATGATTCTGATTCTGACCTGGATGAAGAAACCATGAATCTCCTAGTTCGCAAATTTGGAATATTCCTAAAGAAAAGAGGAGAATTCAAGAGTTTTCAAAAGAAGGAAGCACGATACTCAACAAAAAAGAGCAAGATCCCAAAGGAGCGCTTCACTTGCCATGAATGTGGGAAGGTTGGACACATGAGTGTTAGGTATCAGTGGCCTAGGAACACCTAGAAGGGGGGGGGGGTTGAATAGGTGTAGTGGTTAACAATTACCACTTCTTGAACCAAAACCGAATTGCTGGAAAAACAATCCAGTTAATCGATTAATAGCAGGGTTTAATCGATTAACTATTGCATAGAACAGAATGATCAGACAGGCAAATTGCACAGTAATTAAAACACAATTGAAAAAATATAATTCAGATATTTTTATGCACAAATATTAATTATATGGCAGTAAACAAATATCCAACATTTCAATTACAGATTCAATTTATCATGGCAAGAAACATAAAGAAGATAAAGAGAGAAAGAACAATGCAAAAAAGATTTTTATCCTGGTTCGTTTGTGGTCCACTACAAACTACATCCAAGCCTCCCCTTCTGGATCAGGGAGATTTTCTTTCTTCACAATATTGAATAAAGGATACAAATACCAATTCAACTACAAGCACATAGGACGTTCCCTTCTTGAAATCTAGGATCTCTAAAACTTGGTTTGACTCTACCCTTCGCCTCTTGAGAAAACCTTTCTCGCGAACTAGCCCCAGCCAAGATTCTTATCCTCAAATCAAGACCTCCTAGCCTTGGTGAAGAACTTCAATCTCTGTGGTGATCTCACACCAAGAGACAAATCCAGACTCCACAAAAACATGTTAAACAACAAGGTATACTAAGCACAATAATGCTTAAAATATTACAAGATAAAGACTCAAAGATTAACCCTTTTACTAATCACTTAAGCCATCAATATCAAAATGAGTTAATCAATATTAATATACAAATGATTTCTCTCTATCAAAATCTAATGTATGATCATGTGAGAAATATAAGAATGGATACGAAATTATGCAAAAACAGAAAGCATATTACAACAATTAAAACAACATAATCTCTCTTCTCACACATGCAACTCTCTTGCAAAAACACAGTAAAATACGTATGCAAAATGCTCTCTAAACAGCCCTATACAATAGAATGCAATGCTATGGGTTTCTAAGTGATGCCTTGTATTTATAGCATGGAGAATAAGTGGTTTCATTGGTTGCAAAAACAGTTAAACAGTTAAACAGTTAAGTAGTTAAAACAGCTAAAACAGATTTCAGTTATAACACATAACAG
>NW_017716245.1:0-2276 GCF_001865875.1 Lupinus angustifolius
ACTTTGCACTTTCAATCTCCCCCTTTTTAATGATGACAAACACTTCCTCAAAATTCTTTAATTGTTGATGGATAAGCTTGATGATGATTTTGCAGTGAGGTTAACTTTCCGAGAGCAAAGTTAAAGCACATTTGCTTCCTTGTAGGTAAGCAAAATTATGTACGAAAGCTTAATAGAACAACCTGCAAAAAACACTACACAAACCTGCAAAATGTATATTACACAACAAGCAATCTTTCTCCCCCTCTTGACATTATCAAAAAGATAAACATATTCAATTCTAGTCAAAAGTTAGGAGAGTTATTATGGTTAAGACAGACTGAAATTAATCAATTAACCTTGGGTATGTAACTAATTAACCAGTTGTTAAGAAGCTTGTACAAGTCCAAAATTTTTACATCATTTAATCGATTAAGTGAAACTGTTAATCGATTAAATTGACAGCAGATAGTCACAGAACAGTTTGAATGACATGAGGGGTTATGCATAAGCAAATCAAGCATGGAATGATTACGCATTTGATATATTTAAGCAATTTACAATAGGCATAATCAGTCAGCATAATTACATACACCAATCATGATCAAGATTCATTTCAAACAAAGTGAGGTTCTATATTCCACATAATTAACAAGCAAGTATAAATGCGATAATTCGAAATCATTTTCCTCCAAATGTAAAACAGTAGTTCAACAGTAGATATGAGTTATTACAATCCAAATAAAACAGTAAAGCAACACAAAACATAATATCTCAAGAGGAAACATGATCAACAAAGTCCATTAGCTAGGAAGACTAAACTAAGGCTATAAGGGTTCCTATCTAAAGATGACATGGAGGATTCTGGTTGTCAGGAGTCGACGAACTACAACCACCCTTGATGAAGACACTCAACTTGTTGAACTCAACAATCATTCTTCTATTCCGAGACTCATTTGCAGACTGAATATGGTTCCGCAAGGATTGGTAATGGTTGTCAATGTATGCATTCTGACGTTCCTCAAAATGTTCCAAATCTGTATGATATGAATCCTTGAGAGACTAAAAATGAAGGTCCATTATATTATTGAGACGTTGTTCTATAGCATCAATATGAGCTTTTCCAAACGTAGGTTCTTGTGATGCATGTCCTGAATACTCCCCCCGAGTTGCAGCAAATGGCTCTTGGTTCATGTCTTGATCATCTTCACCGGAAGGATCAAGGTTGGCATTGTTGAAGTCCTCTTGATATTGCCAAGTGTTGCCAGACTTGTATATGCCCATCTTGTGAATTAAACTCTCACCAATCAAGTGATCCTTGTATGAGCAGTCCATCACTATAGTATCCAAAATATCAATATGTAGATAGTCAATAACTCGGGATGTGAAGATACTATAAGGAAGTAGTCGTGATCTATACATGATCTTCAGAATTTCATCAGTCCAGTTTAACATGATGTTCTCCTTCACAACAAACATAAACCTCAAATCATTCACGGTAGGTTGTGCATGATTTGTGTTTCTCTGAATCAGTATGTAGGCAATCAAGTAGTGTAGGAGTGTGTTTTCTACGAACAGTGACCCAGCTTTGGTCAATTCGCCTTGGACATAGAGTTGAGGTCTACGCAAACATGACTTATACATTTCAATAACATCGAATGAGTTGTCGTTTTCCCAACCACAATCACTTAGACTAGCACCATAAAAAGCTAAACCACCCACATTCACAAAAATTTCTTTGTTAATCTCAAATAGTTTTCCAGCTATCATAGACCAATATTTCCCATCTTTGTATCTAAAATTTGCGTAATACTCCCTAACCAGAGCAGGGTAAATATTACCTTTCAATTCCAAGAAGGGGACAACCCCTTGAGCTTGTAAGCCATGCAGAAATTCGATGTTCTGTTCTACAAGCCATGTCACATTCGCAAACCGGATATAGGTGGGTTTTCTTCCTTGAAATTTCTACAACCGAGTTTCTTGTAGAATTAGAGAATAGTATGGGTCCCTACGGTTCTGCCTTGGTTGTGGAGGTGGCACGACTTTTTGAGCACGCGGTGGACGTTGTGTGATTGTCTTGATTCTCTTTCCACGTTCTCTGTCCATAACAATCAAACACTGAATCGTGATGAAGGTTTAGAGGAAAGGTTAAGGGAAACCTAGAGTAAGGTTTTTAATTTGGGGAAAACGAATGTCTTGGAAGTAGGAGATGAGGAAGACGGTTTATGGAGTGGAAATGTAGAGGGGTGATTCTGTTTAGGGCTAGGATGAAGCTTAGGATGATGTTGGACTTGTTC
>NW_017716246.1:0-1464 GCF_001865875.1 Lupinus angustifolius
GCACGCCGTGGACGTTGTGCAGTTGTCTTGATTCTCTTTCCACGTCCTTTATCCATAGCAAATAAACATTGAATCGTGATGGAGGCTTAAAGGAAGGTTGAGGGAAAAACCTAGGGTAAGATTCTGAAATTAGGGAAAACGAATGCTTGGAAATAGGAGATGAGGAATAAGGTTTATGGAGGGAAAAAGCAATAGGGTTTTTCGATTTAGGGCTAGGATTAAGCTTAGGATGATGTTGGACTTGTTCCTCTGAGATTTGAGAGAAAGGGGATGAATGGTGTTTTGAAAAGTGTCCAGAAACGCTTCTATTTCTGATATACTGATGTTGTTAATCGATTAATAGCATCACTTAATTGATTAACCTGAGCTGAAAGTGCCAGTTTTAAAACATTTGGCCCAGGTAATCAATTAAATGAGTTACTTAATCGATTAAATGCATTAGTTTCAGCGTTTTGGATGTTTTTAAGAGCATGCATGGATTTCAAACTTAATTGGATAATTTGATATTTAAGCTATCACATATATTTAGAGCATTTGAGCACATAATCATGGATTTATAAAATGGGATCATAAGCATTCAATCATCATTTACAAAGCATTAAAAGAGGAGATCATGCAAGGCAAAAAGAGAGTTAATCGATATATTTTTTATCAAGTATTCCTAGTTCTCTTCGAATAACATAGAAAGTATCTCGTGAGAGGGGCTTGGTGAAAATATCTACTGGTTGTTTAGTTGTTTCAACAAATTCTAAAACACAATCACCTTTTTTAACATGATTATGCAAGAAATGATGCCTTATTTCAATATGCTTAGTTCTAGAATGCAAAACGGGATTCTTGGAGAGGTTAATAGAACTTGTGTTATCACATTTAATAGGGATCTTTTCTAATATAAGCCCAAAGTCCTTAAGTTGCTTCTTCATCCAAAGAATTTGAGCATAACACACGCCAGCGGCAATGTATTCCGCTTCAACGATGGACAAAGTAACTCACACTTGCTTTTTGTTGTGCCATGCAACTAGGGAGCTGCCTAATAGGTGACAAGTCCCACTAGTGCTTTTGCGATCCAACTTACACCCAGCGAAGTCAGAGTCGGAGTAACCTACCAAGGATAGTGAGGCATCCCTAGGATACCATAATCCCATATGAATAGATCCTTTTAGATATCTCATGATGTGTTTCACAGCAATATAATGTCAGTCTTTAGGTAAAGCTTGAAATCTAGCACACATGCAAATACTAAACATAATATCGAGGCGGGTAGCAGTTAAATATAATAAGGAGCCGATTATCTCACGATATTTGGTTACCTCAATCGCTTTTCCCTTTTCATCTCTGTCCAGATAACATGCAGATGCCATAGGTGTAGATGCGTCCTTACATTTCTCCATGTCGAACTTCTTCAATAATTCCTTGCAATACTTCGACTGCTCGATGAAGATGCCACTTTCCATTTGTTTGATT
>NW_017716247.1:0-2423 GCF_001865875.1 Lupinus angustifolius
GCATAGCTATACCCAATGTACATCCTCGATGGCTTCATTGATGGTCTTAGACTCTATTTGAGACACGAATGCAACAAAATTACAAAAGTTTCGTAAAGAGCTACGGGTTACCACTCCCGTAGTTATATCACCTAGCACCTTATCGAGTGGATGGTCCTTTTTAGTTTTCCATGCAATAGGCATTTGTTGATGTTGCTCTATTTCTGTTTGCTCAGCTTCTTATTGGATTTCTTCTATGTCCTGGTATGGTACTTCTTCAAGTGTACCTGAAATATCACCAGAAACGACCTTTTTCTTCTCTTTTAGAGAAGATTCGTCAAAATGGACATGAATAGACTCTTCTACTTGCATGGTATATTTATTAAACACATGGAATGCTTTGCTATGTGATGAATATCCTAAAAATATGCCCTCATCATCTTTTGAGTCAAATTTTCCTAAAATTCGTTTTCCATTATTCAAAATAAAACATTTTCAGCTGAAAGCATGAAGATGAACAATATTTGGTTTTCGACCTTTAAAAAATTTCATAAGGAGTTTTTGAAGAAGTAGGTCTAAGTAATATTCTATTTATTACATAAGAAGTTTGTGAACTGCATCAGCCCATAAATACTTTGGGACCTTGCTTTCATTTAGCATGGTCCTTGCGAGTTCTTCTAGAACTCTATTTTTCCTCTCAACAACTCCATTTTGTTGAGGGATACGAGGTGCTGATAACTGATGCGTAATACCATGTTTATCACAGAATTTATTAAATTTATGATTTTTGAATTCTCCACTATGGTCGGATCGAATGTAAATAATTTTTAGTTAGAGTGGTTTTGGATTTGCTTGGCTAGACATTTAAAAGATTTATAGGCATCGCTCTTTGACACTAGAAATAAAGTCCAAGTGAATCTAGAAAAATGGTAGACAATAACTAAGGCGTCATTGCTTCCACCAAAACTCATAATTTGTGATGGTCCAAACAAGTCCATATGGAGAAGCTCCAATGGTCTAGTAGTGGATATCACATTCTTTTTATTAAAAGAGGTCCTGACTTGTTTACGTTTCAGACACATGTAACAGGAATCTTGAGTTTTAAAGTCGAGTTTTGGAAGGCCGATTACTAAGTTATTTGTCGATAATTTTTCTAAAGGCTTCACATGTATGTGAGCGACGCATCTATGCCAAAGTCAGATGATTGGATAATTGGATTATACTCAATAAGTTGTGTTCCAAACCTTCTACGTAGAGAATGTTCTCGATGATTGTGTGTGTTGAGTTGCCAATCTTCTCGGTGCCCAAGATTTTTCCTTTGTTGTTGTCTCCATAAGTAACGAATCCCTTTTCTTTCAACGACAAGTCTAGGAATTTTGACTTGTCCCCAGTCATATGTCTCGAACAGCCGCTATCAAGATACCAATTTTGTCCGTGTGTTCGAAGACATACCTGCAATATAGATCACCTGCTAGACTCACGTACCCAAATTATGTTGGGTCCTTTTTTTGTTAGTGACTAGGGCGTTATCTCCCTTTCTTACCCAAGCGTAAACACCACTGGGTATCCCATATTTCCTGATATAACAGGAATGAGAAGTATGACCATAAGTGCCACAGTAATGGCATGTAGGAACTTTGCTTTGCTTATTTGAATTTCTATATTGACGTGTTAGAGGTCTCCTATATGGTCTATCTTTACGGGATGAGTGGACATATCCTAATCCTGTATGGTAACCTACATTTCTTGTTTTGCTGAGCAAGGTGTCTAGTTGGTTTTTACTGTTTGTGAGTTTTGTGAGTTTTTCATTCAGTTTAAAATTTTCGTTTTTCAAGACCTCGCAAGACTCACAAGTAGTTTTTTGACATAAGTTATTGTTTGAGCAATCACATGAATCGCAAGAAAAAATTAGATCTAATGTTTCTCTTTCCAATTTTAATTCATCTAATTCTTTCTGCATTTGAATTATTTTCTGTTGGTTTAGCAAAATTATTCTTTTTCTCTCGTTACTTAACTTTGCAAAATTTTTAAGTTCTTCATGCATCTCAACATAAGCACTATAATATTTCATATGAGGGAGAGTCATAGGAAGAAGAGGATGTGTCAAAGTATACCTCATCTGAAGTATCCTTGCTACCTGATCTGCAAGCCGCATCTGTAATGGTCATTAAGCACAGCTTCGCGGTCTCCTCTTTATCCGAGATGCTTGATGTTGTTTCTTCCTCCGGTACATCCTAGACGATGTAGGCTTTCTTTGATTTGAAGTCCCGGAGATTGCTCTTCTCTGAATCAACTCTTTTCAGATAAGTAGGGCACTAATACTTCATGTGTCCTGGCTTACCACATTCATGGAAAGTGAAGCGCTCCTTTGTCTTGCATTTCTTTGTTGATTCTCGTGCTTCTTTCTTATGGAATCGTCTAAGTCCTCCTTTCTTCTTCAAGAA
>NW_017716248.1:0-422 GCF_001865875.1 Lupinus angustifolius
GTTGTAAAAGGAATCTCGTGGTGTCTTATCACCGTTAGAGATTGAGTGTTTCTTCATAATTGCTTAGAGTGTAAGAAAAGGAAAGAACAGAGATTCTTTGGCTGGGGCTACGCCGAAAGAATCGTTTTCTTTGTCGGTAGGAAGGGTGTCAAACCATTGGATAGGTTTCTTTATTTTCTTGTAATTTTCTAAGTGTTGTAATTGTTTGATGTGCATGTAAATAAATTAAATCAATTATAGTGAATGAAATCTCCCAAGTCAGTCGGGAGCCCTGGATGTAGTTTGCAATGGACAGCAGACGAACCAGGATAAAAATTCGCGTTGCAGGATTTGTTTTCTCTCTCTATCTTTACTATTTTCAATCGATTATTTGGTATAGTGGATTCAATTGATACATTCTGTTCTTATGCTATACTGGATGT
>NW_017716249.1:0-847 GCF_001865875.1 Lupinus angustifolius
CGTCTGGGATGTACCTGAGAAGGAATCGACATCAAGCACCTCCAGTGAGGAAGAGTCAGCAAAGCTGTGTCTGATGGCCAGATCTGACAACCACACAAATTCAGACTCACGCGAGGACAATCAAGAGGTATATTCTAACACCTCATCCACTTCGGATGATTCACCTCCTTATGATGTGTTGTATGAAGCTTATGTCGAATTGCATGAGGAACTAAAGAAATTGGCTAGAATTAACATTGATAGAAAAAGGGTAATCCTAATAAACGAACAAAAAATAAGCCAATTGCAAAAAGAATTAGTATGAATTAAACTGGAAAATGAAACTTTAGTTCTCATCTATTCTTGTAGCTCATGTAATTGCTCTGCTAATAACTTATGTCAAAAACGTGTCTGTGAGACTTGCGAGACTTTGCAAGAGGACAATTTTAAACTAAATGAAAAACTCACACGTCTCACAAACAGGAAACAGCAATTAGATACTCTGCTTAAACAAACAAGAAATGTTGGTGATCGCACTGGTCTAGGTTATACTCGCGCTGCCAAAAATAAGCGACCATATAGAAAACCGGTAGCTCAAGCTAAAAATAAATATCATAAGCATTCTCCTACTTGTTTTTATTGTAATACGTCATACTTATCATTCATGCTATATTAAAAAGTATGGTATACCTAGCGGAGTTTATGTATGGAAAAAGAAGGGACATGATTCCCTAATCACTAAAAGAAAAGGACCCAATATAAATTGGGTACCTGAGAAAAGCAAGTAATCTATTTTGCAGGTATGTCTCCGAACACATGGATAAAAATGGTATTTAGATAGTGGGTGTTCGAGGCATATGATAGGTGA
>NW_017716250.1:0-24053 GCF_001865875.1 Lupinus angustifolius
GTGGTACTTGCCACTTGTTGGGCAGTTCATTAGTATATAGTAGCATGGCACAGCAAGAAGCAAGCCTGTGTTGCTTTGTCCACCGCTGAAGCGGAATACATTGCCGCTGGTGTGTGTTGCGCTCAAATCCTTTGGATGAAGCAGCAACTTAAGGACTTTGGTCTTAAACTTGAAAAGATCCCAATAAAATGCGATAATACAAGTGCCATTAACCTATCCAAGAATCTCGTTTTGCATTCTAGAACAAAGCATATAGAAATTAGACATCATTTTTTGCGTGACCATGTACAAAAAGGTGACTGTGTTCTTGAATTTGTGGAAACATCTAAACAGTTAGCAGATATTTTCACCAAGCCCCTTCCCAGGGATACTTTCTATGTTCTAAGGAGAGACCTAGGAATTCTTGATGAACAATATCTTGTTTAAAAAAAAAAATATTGTTTAGTTGTTTGCATTAATTGTCTTGCCTCTATATGCCTATGTGTTTCATGCTTAAATGATATATGTTGAAAATGCAAATTATATCTCTTGATTAACTCTTTCTGTGATTATAAATGTCTTGATTAATCCGTTGCAATGCATGCATGTGTCCTAAAAAGTTGAAACCGTTCTGCTGCCTAAAAATTGATTAGCCTTGATTACAATTTGCTTATAATGGATGCTTTGATTTGGCAAATGAACTAAAGTGTATTCCTACTTTTTAGTTCATTTATCTAAACTTTAAAAAGAAGCATTTTGGATCTTGAAATCAAGTTTTAGGTGATCAAGCTAAAACCGCACTAAGCACTTTCTAAAGAATTGAAATTTCCAAAGTAATAACGTAAACATAAGTCAAAATAGGAAACAAGAAGTTACAAGAAATATTAGTGAGCCAAAATTCAACTAAAATTTTGGAGCATTAGCCATCTTAATCCAAGGATTTAAGACACTTTACCATGCACAAATGAGATTGCAAAATTAATTTTTACATCTCATTTGCTTACTCTTCCTCTTGTATTAAGGAGAAATTAAAAATAAAATTACCTAAAGTACTTTGGAGTAGAAATCCTCCAACAAATTACAAAGAAGGAAATATAGAAAAAGAGAGAAATTCGGATGAAGTGTGGAAGTGTATGAATGGAATGGTGGAATGTGATTTTCAAGCCTTGAAGCCTTGAAGTGCCTTGGAATGATGTAAGCCTGCTTGGGTATCAAGCCAACTTGCCCAACTTGCTGAGTGCACACCATCAAGCTCCTTCGTGGAAACGCTGAGCTGCTGCTTGAGCAGCTTTGACCGTGCCTGATGTTAATGTGGCTTGGTGCTTGCTGATTGGGCCAGGTGTGTGGTTCCAGGCTGGGTGCTCTAGGTACCACGCTAAGCAGCTCAATGAGAACTTAGCGTGTGCCATGCGTGTGGTGGCTCATGCCAACCTTGTGTTCTAACTGTACCAGGTTGAGTCTGACCATGCTAGTTGGATTCTGATAGTGCCAAGTTTGTGTCTAGGTCACGCTTGGCGTGCATTTGGTCCAAGCTAAGTTGCTTAGTGAGCAACTTCATGTTGACTTCATGCTTTCCACACAGGCCAAGTTTTGTTGAGTCATGCTTTAGGCTAAGCATACAGCTTGCCACTCCAAGCTGAAGCATGTCATATATGGATCATTTTGGCCTATTTTGAGCACTTTTCTTGCACTTAAATGTTTCATCTCTTTTCTACCTAAATACTACAAAATAAAGTAGAAAAGAAATACACAAAGCAAATATGCAAGATTGTGATATTTTATCCAAAAAGTGTTGAATTAAGTTAGTTTTCTCAATTTTGTCAAGGATAAGTGTCATAAAAAGTATATGAAATTTAGGCATTTTGGCACTTATCAAACACCTCTATGAAAAGGTAGGAGTCCATTGGAATGAAATCATTACGATTAGGGTGAAAGCTGTTTAGTTTGAATCTGAAAAATTGGTATAATAACTCCTAGTAATCGATTACATCATCGACGTAATCCATTACCCAAGCATTCTGTCCAATTAAGTAATTGATTACCACATTGTGTAATCGGTTACTCTCACATACTGTAACCGTGTAATCGGTTACTCAGAGAGAGTAGTCGATTACCATGTTCAATTTTTATTGGGTAACTTGTTTCTTACTCATGTAACATATTACTTAGTTCTGGCAACTTGTTACTTAGTCACAGTAATCTGCTACTTAGATCGAGTAACCTGTTACACAGTATTTTCAAATTGTTTTCATTTGTACTTGTAGTTTTCAATTTATATTATAGAGTATAAGGATAGAAGTACCTATAGACTTAGACTCTAAATTCCTTGATGCTTTATCTTCATTGTCTTCATAAGTATTCTTCCTTTTCTTCTTATGTGATGTTGGTGTCTTCATCAAAATCGTGTCAAGGTCAGGAGCATGATCTTCTTCTCCTCAGAGACATGTTGCTCCACCCGTGGGTCAGACTTCCAATACTATTTTCCATCATCCCATCATTCCATGTTCATCTTGCTCAAGGTTTGGTATTTCAACTTAGCTATTTTTTGAGAAGTTGGGACACTAGCCTAACCAGTCACATAGATCCCAAAGTGGTCAATGATGCGGAATTTAAAGATAGAATTAGGTAACCTCACATTTTATTAACTTCTCTTAGCCATCATTTGTTCCAAAATAGCTTGTGGCCATTGAATACAATACTTATTCATGATTGCATACATGTATTTTATGTAAGTCACGAATCTTTGGTTGGGCATTGTAGCGAGTTCTTGGAATTAAGATGAAGAAAATGATGTATTAAATTACTCTGTCATCAATTTTCATATGACAACACTTTAATGTTGTACGTTAAATATGCATTCGATGGTTTTTCCATAAAATATTTATAAACCATCAAATGGTTAAAAGTAGATCAATTCTCGTTTCCATAATCATATGGAATTATATAATCAAAGATTAACAATGTGAAGAAGATCTGGCTCCTAACCTTGGCACGGTTTTGATGAAGACACCAACATCACATAAAAGAAGAAAAGGAAGAATACTTATGAAGACAATGAAGACAAAGCTTCAAGCATTTAGAATCTAAGTCTTAAGGTACTTATATCCTTATATTCTAAACTATAAACTTAGTAGTAATGCTCAAAAGTATTTTAAAAAACAATTGGTAAACACAAGTATAAATGAAAACGATTTTCAAAATACTTATAACAGGTTACTAAATCTAAGTAAGAGGTTATTATGACTAAGTAACAGATTACCAGAACTAAGTAATAGGTTACATGAGTGAGAAACGAGTTATCCAACAAAAATTGACAAAGGTAATTGATTAGACAATATGGGTAACCGATTACACAACACGGTAAATAATTACCCAGTTGGAAAGAGCAGTTGAGTAGTCGATTACATCTTTTGAGTAATCGATTACTGCCTGTGAAAATCAAATTCTCAATTGGACAGACTAGTTGGGTAATCGATTACATCGATTAAGTAATCGATTACTGAGAGCTGTTATACCAGTTTTCATATTCAAACTACATAGTTTTCAGCCCAAACGAAATGGTTTCATTCCAAACAACTCCTACCTTTTCATAGAGGTATTTTGGTTGATTAGAAAGTCTATATAAAGGCATTGGAACTCTTTTCATAAATACACAACACGAAAAACAACAAAGATATAACTCACTTATACAATCTATACTTTTCTGAAATACTTGTTCTACACTAGTGCAACTTGTTCATAACTTTCAAAACTTGTTTTCTAAAGTTGCCTTAAGTGTTATTGCAATTTATTCAAACCTTATGAGTATTAGTACTAAAGTATACAAAGAGTTATTGGATTGTCAGAGTTTATAACTTGAGAATCTTGTAAAGGCAATCCACTTCCCTAGTTAAACATTTTTCTTCATTCAAAGTATTGAATTACTTTCTTTCACAAGGGTGTTTTCCAAAGAGTGATATAGGTATTAGAGAGTGAGTAAGGTACAAGGAAATCTCGGGGTGAGAAATTGTAATTGCTACTCTTAATATCTAGTGACGAAATCTCTTTTGTTGCAAGAGTACTGGATGTAGCCTTCGGTGGACAAGAAGGTGAACTAGTATAAAATCCCTGTGTACTCTCTTCTCCTTCATCTCTTTACATTTACTTGATTATTTTTCTGCATAACTTTTCTGTTGCTATCGACTCTTGAAACTTCCAAAAAAAATCTATCATAGTTTTAAACAACTAATTCACCCTCCTCTTAGTTGCCATCTTAGTCTTACAATTGGCACCATAGCTTTTTTTCGTAAATTATTCTCAAAATTGATCATGTTTCTAAGATGGACGCAAGATCATTTCTAGGACAAGGTTCGAGCATCAATCGCCCTCCAAGCTTTGTCGTGGAATGCTACGACTTCTGGAAGATCGGAATGAGAATCTTTATACAGTCTCAAGATCTGGACATTTGGAATGCAATTGAGGAAGGACTCTATGAACCCTTCATAGTTATCAATAGTGTGAGGGAAGTGAAGCCAAAGTCCTCATGGAATGACGAAGGCAAGAAAAAAGTGCAATATGATTATAAAATCAAAAAATATCCTCACTTCTGCACTTGGTATTGATGAATTCTTTAGAGTATCAAACTGAAAATATGTTAAAGGGGGAGATTGTTTCAAAATTTAGTCAAGTTTGCATAAAGATCCTTCACTAGACTTTGATAGATATTTTCAGTCAATTGGCAGAACTTAGTGATCCCTTAGGTGGCAAGAGAATTAGGGAGCTGAAACCCCTTTTGCAAAAGCCATTGCATGTCACAGAATCATTTTGTTTCAAGGGCACGATCCTCAAATATGGTCCTGCTCTCTCATTGGCTCTTTTTAGAGTAGAAAGATTCATTGACATGCCATGATGGAGCTTCAGAGGAGGTGATCCGAGATGTTTGTTTCTGAGGATAAAGGATGAACACCAGATGTGTGCTTGACTCTTTTGCCTTGTATGCCTCTCATGTTGGTCGGTTGAAAGATAAGGATTTGATGAAAATATGGGTTTTTGAAATAGAGGGGAAAAAGCTTTATTGATTTATAAATGGGGAAAGAAACATTCTTCTTGTGCGAGATAGGAATCACAAAATGTGTTTGGAGAGCTTGAGAGGAAGAGATTTAGTGTATGGGTGAATGTGATTAAAGGATTTAGGGTTTCAATTGTTGAATAATTGATGTATAGTAGACAATTAATCGATTGTGACTTAAAAAAACGATTAAGTAGAGCGAAAATTGTAGAATTTGCACCAGTTAATTAATTACTTAATGTATTAGGCAGAAAAAACTTGTACAGAGATGATCAATTAGCCATATATGTTTATGCACAGATAATCCATTAGGTAGGAGGGATTTTCCCAAAAACAACATACATGCAATTATTAATAAATTAAAGACCATTTACCCTAAATTTGCTTAATTTTCATAAATTATACACAATGTAATCAACCATTCAATCACTCAAACAATCAAATATGCAAGGTTTTCATTAAAAATACATAAGAAACACATAATAACAAGCATTCATATGCAATTAAAACAAACAATTACATGAATTCAGAGAATAAAAATATAATTAAAGCGTCAAATTCTATTTACCCACACGATTTTTATTAAGAATTCATAGTTCTCATCTAATAAAGTAGAAATAATCCCTATGAAGAAGAAGAACTCTTACGCGTTCGAAATGGAGCAGGAGTTGTTCCTTTAGCTATAGGATACTATATTTTATCTTTACCCTCTCGTTTAGTTATTGAACTAGAGAATTGTTATTTAGTGCCAACAATTGCTAGACATATTATTTATGTTTCTTGTTTGGACAAGAAAGGTTTTTGTTTATAAGAAAGGATAAAAATTGTTCTATTTATTTAAGTAGTGTGGTTTATGTTTGCAGCACACATCTAAGTAATAGACTTTATGTCCTTGATCTCGAAATAATAATCTAATCATGTGAATCAATTTAATAATCTAATCTCGAAATAATAATCTAATCTTTATGACCTAATTATTTATGACATTGTCTCTTAGGCCATATGAATGAGAAAAACTTCTCTAACTTCATCAAAATGGATAATTCGACTCTTTTGATTTTCGATCAATTTAATCATGTGAATCTTGTTTATTGGAAAAGACTATTGAGTCTCCATTTCACCGGAAAAGGTGAAAGATCAAGTGATCATCTAGGCCTAATACATAGTTATCTATATGAACAAATGAGCACAATGGCTAGAGGAACTTTTCTTTATTATTACATCATGTTTACTAATGACTTATGTAGCTAAGGATTTGTCTATCTATTGAAAAAAATGAGAATCCTTTTAAAAGTTTTAAGAATTCAAGAATGATGTCGTTAACCAAATTGGCAAGAAAATTAATTCACTTCGATCAGGTCGAGGTGGATAATATTTGAGTAAAGAATATGATGACCATCTAAAAAAGTTTGGGATTATTTGTCAACTAACTTCTCATTGAACACTGCAATGGAATAATGTATCTGAAAGGAGAAATCGAACTGTGTTGGACATGGTTTTATCTATGATAATTCATGCATATATCCTCGAATCCTTTTGGGGACATGCTTCATTAATGACATATTTCACACTAAACTGTGTTCCACCCAAAGCTATTATAAAGAACCCATATGAGATACAGACTACGAAACAACCTTGTGCCTTTTATAGAAATTAGGGGCATGAAACTTATGTCAAATGTCATGTTTCAGATAAGATTTGGGTACCTATAGGAACCTCCAACTAATAATTTCTTTAACCGTTTCAAAGGAAAATTGTTTGTCGCAAGAATTGTCGTGTACTTAGAAAGATATTTTATCGCCAAAGGAATCAGTGGGAGGAAAGCAGAACTTCAGAAATTAAACAACCACAAAGTGGCGGCAAGCCTTACATAGAACAAGAGCAAGTATAACAAATAGTTGTGACTCCGCAAGAGCATGTGGCAAAAATCTTGCGTCGGTCAGATCGAGTGTATTCCTCACCTTAAAAATGGTTTTCTCATGACCCGGGTAGGAGATGTTGAGAATTAGATCTTGCTCCTGACCTTGACATATTCTTGATGAAAATACAAAAATCACCAAAAAGAAGAAAAAAATAGAAGGCCTTGAAGACTTAAGAAGACAAGCTATTAAGATCAAGATGTTTTATACTCTTCTAAGATATATACTTCTTTGATAAGTTCTTTTAATTATGTTTAACATAATGCTCAAGTGATAAAATATTCTTTGAAACATATTTGAACTTAGAATCAAATGAGCTTCATTTTCAAAAAGTAGGATACTTAACCTGGGTAACAGGTTACTGGACATGAGTAATAGAATACTTGAGTTGGTGTTGAAAAGCGAGATTTCACTAAACCAGGAATGCCCCTTTCAACAACAAAACATGTCACTTTGTTGAAAGGGATTTTCTGATTGTTGCAAGTTTATTTTATTTTAGAGTGATGCGTGATGAACAACTTATTTATTTGGTGACTTTATTTATTTACTCCCTTTTCGGATTCCTTTTAATCATACAATAAAAGTCGGTCTCATTTTATTAAGTTAACCATACCATTTCTTGTGAAATGTTGGTATCAAAAAATAAAATGAACAAAAGAAATAAGTTAACCGTACCACTTATTTCGAAGGGTTAGTATAAAGAATAAAGAATAATGCAATAAATAAATGTTAGTTGCGGAAATGTAAATGACTGAAACTAAATGTTAGTTGCGGAAAGTAAATGACAGAAAGTAAATGTTAGTTGTGGAAAGTAAATGTTAGTTGTGAAAAGTAAATGATAGAAATTAAATGTTAGTTGCGGAAAGTAAATGATAGAAAGTAAATGTTAGTGGTTAGATTATTATTCTTCACTCTTTATTTGTCAAGTAACACTCCATTGATTGGATTGCACTCTTCTGCATATTATTCCTATGTACAAAGTTACAAACCATGAATTGATTTGAACTTTTGTTTTTAGGAGCCTTTTTAATCAACAAATAAATTTTTTAAATCAACACTTTACTATGTTACACTTGCATCTCTTTTCAAGATTCGATTGTAGTATAGTATAGGGTTTTTTCGAACCAAAGAGAATTGCATTAGAAGAAGATCATATATGTATATTATAGCAAAAATAATGATTAACAACTTTTTGATGATTTTTAGTTATATTGTATAAAAATATTAACAAGGAAACATAAACTAATACTCACAAATTCTTGAGGAGAAAATTGGTTTGATACATGGAATTATTTCTAGGCTCAAATGATTTTGAAAACATATTACAAGTTATGTGTTATACTTTCGGTTAATTCCATACACTATTTCTAAATCCTTCATCTAGTGTCCTAGTATGATAAGATGATTTTCAAACCTTATGTAATACACTAAATAATAGTTAAGTGCCACTCGGCAGAGTAGGTTGTCACACCCTACTTCAGACTCCATTAACATTATTTAGCCTTGAACATAAGTTGGTTAAAATAGATGCTTGATATGGCAAGTGAACTAAGGTGTAGGTTATACTTTTTAGTTCACTTGTCAACACTTAATGAAGAAGCATTTTTGGATCTTTAAATCAAGTTTTAGGTGATCAAGCTAAAACCGCATTAAGAACTTCTCAAAGAAACAAAACTTAACAATTATAATAACTTTAATGTATTGAAATCAAAAGATGATACAAATGAGGAAAAGAAATAAAATTAGACCATAATCCAAATCAATGTTTAGAAGCATAAGCCATATATCCAAGGATGAGATGCATTTGGACCCAAATGAGATTACAAAATTATCTTTTTGTATCACATTTGCCATCTCCTTTTCTCCTCTTGAATTCTAAGTAAAATTTATAAGAATTTACCTGGAACAAGCTTAGAACCATAACCAGAATTTCTAGAGAGAAGAAGTGAAGAAGAAGAATGTGGAATTGAAGTGGAATAGAAGTGGAAATGAATATGGAATGGATTCAATTGAATGCCTTTCAAGAGTTGGAGAGGGCCTCTATTTATAGGCTACCGTGACCGCCTGACCCCCTTCCTGATCCACTATGGGCGCACCAAACCCTTCATCATGGGTTTGGTCCATGACCAAGCAGCTTAATCATCTGCTTGATGTTGACTCACCAAAGCTAGTTGTGAGCTACTTGACTAGGCTATTGTGAGCTACTCTGAAAAGTGCGTAGAGGCCTTGTCAGGTGAGGTCATGCATGATGTCATAGTTGCTTGGTGGCTATGTCAAGTTGACCTTTTTGCTGGGTCCAGCCCGCCTGGATGCTTAGGTAGCCATGCTGAGCTGCCTTCTTGAGCATCTTGTCCTGCTTTGGCCAAGTGTTTGATTCCAACTAAGCGGTCCCAAGGTGCACGCTGAGCTGCTTGCTTCAGCAGGTTTGCTTGTGTCATGCTCAGTCTGACCGCGTAAGGCTTGTGCTAGACCTAGCCAAGTTGGTGCCAGGTCAGCTGGGTGGTCATATGTGTCCATGCCAGTCTCCTTAGTGAGCAGCTTTATCTTGTTGGTCCATGCTTGTGGTCAAGCACTTAGCTTGCCATGTGTGCATCAATAGTGGCTTATGTGGACACCTAGGGTTGACTATTTCTTGATTTTTTTTTTCTTCTCTTCATATTTCCTAGAAACTTCACACAAAGATTTGGAAAAGAGGTGGACAAAAATATACATTCAAAATATGACAATTTATCTAAAAAGTGTTGAATTAAGTTGGTTTTGCATGATTTGCATAGGATAAGTGCCATGAAAAGTATATGAAAATTAGGTATTGTTGGCCCTTATCAAATCCCACCAACTTAAGACTTTGTTTGTCCCCAAACAAAAGTAAAATAATAACTACTTGGCTCTAGGAAAATTCAGTTTGGACAAGATCAAAACTATGCATCATTTTATAGTTTCATGATATGTGTTTATAATCATGTGATTTTAACTCATAATGCTTCAAACTAAGAATGAACACTTGTTCTAAAAAATTCATTTAGCACTTAACTTATAAAAATTGTTATCAATCAAAGAGATGCATTTTCACACACGGTTCAAAAATGGAACCAAATGGGTAAGTGTTTCACTCAAAACTCAACTTGTTTGGTTTGCAAGAATTTAATTTTGTTTTCCTTCTCAACATTTAGTTTTATTGCACAAAATTTTCAAGGATCACTAAGGTCTTACTTAGGTTGTAATGAGGCTTGGCTATCAATGAAATTTGGTTTTTTCAAGATATTCAAAGACACTTTTCAAGTTAAAAGAGAGCAAAATAATTTATCTTTTCAAATTTATGTCTCTTTTCAAATTTTTCACCTTTCTTCTTTTCCTTCCTTTCCTCATTCTTTTTTTGACCATTTTGTTAACTTTTCAAGATTTTTCTCAATCTCTTTTTACTCCTTTTTGTTTTTGGAGCATTTCTTTACATTTTTTAATTTGTAAAGAGATTGAGAATTTTCTTTTGAACACTTCGTTACATGGCCAACCAATCCCCCCAACTTAATTTTTCTATCAGCCTTCTTTTTGATAAATGCTCTCTTTTTACTTAGAAACGTATAGGAGATTTCATTTTAGCATTGCCATACTAGGCTCAAGGGTTGTGTTTAAAAATAATTTTTCTTCTTAAGGCTTAGAGGGGTTAGCAGAGGATGTTTCCTATTTTTGGTTGGTCATTTTTGGTCAAGTTGCTCATTCTAATTGAAAGAATTGCCTTGATCATTTCCTATCAAATTATGTTTAACCAAGTAAAGAAAGATTCAAACAAAATTATTTGTGCAAAACCAAAAAGTTTCTCTCTAAACTCACATAATTTTTGTGTTTGGCTTACACTCCCTCACATGGTTGGTTTATGTACAACTCTCTTTGATTTTTAAACAAACTCACAAGTTCATCATAAATGATTTTCCAAAAAGTTTGCATTTTATCAAAGTTATGACATAATGAATTAATCACAAAAAAATTTAGATTTTCATCTCATGTTGCTAATCAAAGCTTGTTAATTTACAAAGTAAGTGATCTTGTAAAAAAAGGTTTAAGCCAAGTTGTGTTACCATTACAAGAAAAGTTCCTATTAGCCACATTTAAACAGCCACACTACATGACCTGTACCAAAATTAATGTATAAGCCCAGAAACTTGCTACTCTAGTTGGGCCTCTGGAAAAAAAAGGCAACAAAAAAGCCCACTTGTTTCTTTATTTTTCTTTCTCCTCCCTCTTTTCTTCATTTCTTTCTCCCTCCATGAAAAATCGCCTAAATTTCTCAAATCTGCCATATTATTCGTTTCAAATGTAGCTTCAATCACTGAAATTCATCTTCAATCACTCAAATCTGGTTCATTCGTTCAAATCCCTCCAAATCCATATTCATTCGTTCAAATCGCCCTAAATTCAACTTCATTTTTTCAAATCCAGCATCAATCACTCAATCCAACTTTAATCTTTCATCGCTCAAATCCTGTTTTTGCATATTTTGGGTAAAAGAACTCTTAGATCGTAAGTATATATTTTTGGAATGAGCAAAGGAACCATGTGTTTTGTATCAATATACTACGTGTTTGTATTTATTTCTTAAGTTTTTTTTTGTCAAAGATGAGCAGCTAGTTATAGGTTTTCGTTGATAGAAGTGATGATTTTTTCCTAGATGAACGACGTTGATATTACTGTGCGATTTTGTTCTCATTAGAGAAATCAAGCCGATTAATTTGATCCATATTTTGTTACAAACATTTTTTAGAAGTTTTGAATTGTCAATTACTGAAATGTTTATTATTGATTTGTGATTGATTACTAATTCTTTAATTAAAGTAGAGAGGTCCTAGTAAATTTAGTTTCTTTCAACTTGTAAACTTTCAAAGAAGGTTTGGCTAATGGTTTATTGAGTCTATAGTAGAATTGGAGAATGGTATGTGGTCTCTAATTATTTAGATACTTTCTCCACACATTAAAGTTAAAAGTAGGAGTTTAATGCTTGCAATGCTTTGTATGTTGATGGCAAGTTTGGCTCTTCTCTTATAAATTTGTCATTGATCATGTTTCATATGTAGTGCTATGCTACTAATATTAATTTGAAAAACATATCATTGTAGGAAGCTGCTACTAAAAGAATGGCAGCCACAAAGAAAAAAGGAATTTATGTCACAGGTGAAAGATCTCTAGAAGGTTCATCCTGCTAATCAGGTAACTTTTGTTTCCTTTTTATCAAAATATTGTTAAAAGGGTGTGTGTAGAATGAAAAATATTCATTGCACAAAATCCATACTCTCATCTATACATATGTGTCAGTACCAGAGTGTATATATGCAGAAAATAGCATAGGATTTTAACTATCATTCATTGTTTTGGCTTGATTGTTTATGATTTAGGATTAATTTTTTTTGGAAGCCTTTGGATGCTTTTTTCTTTTAGGCATTTCCGAGGATTGAAAACCACTATTTCTTGAACAAGGGGTTCTTACGCTCAGATTCATTCAGGTTAGAGGCAGTTGATAAAATTAGGCATTTCAACATCGTAATTGTGCATGTAAATAAGATTGTGTTTTTGTGTAGGTAAATAAGTTTATACTTTTGTAAGGGTAAATAAGTGTGTGCTTGTATATTTTATCTTCATTCGTAACATTGTATGGAAGGCATGATGTTTGCAGTCGGGGATCTTCATAAAGCTTGGCCATAGGCAAATTTTAGGGTAAGATTATAAGAACTATGATATTATTTTATATGCTTTAGAAATATAACCGTTATGTTGTTAGAAGTGCTAGAAATTTGAATTTTGAAACACAAAATGGGTGTTTATAATGCTATTATACATTCTAGTGATTTGTTATTAATTTTCAAGGATCAACAATCAACATCAAGGTATCATGAATGCTGATCATGAACATGCTCTTATTTGAGACCTTCCGTTTTGATGATGTAGTTTAAAAGTTACAAGTGTTAATTTATAAGAGGCCTTGCATTTTGATGATATAGTTTAAAAGTTACAAGTCTTAATTTATAAGAGCCCTTCCATTTTGATGATGTAGTTTAAAAGTTACAAGTTTTAATTTTTAAGGGCTTCAAATCTTT
The DNA here is from genome assembly GCF_001865875.1 of Lupinus angustifolius. Lineage (NCBI taxonomy): Eukaryota > Viridiplantae > Streptophyta > Magnoliopsida > Fabales > Fabaceae > Lupinus > Lupinus angustifolius. The sequence goes on from NW_017716250.1 coordinate 13,029, forward strand.
GGAAAACCTTGGGAGTAGTGCACATCAATTAACATCTACACTAGCATCTTATTTAAGTATTTTCTGATCCAAATGAACTTTGTGGTGCTTTACCAAGGAATCATGAAGGTATCTTTCTGTTGTGTTTTTCACCAATAACGTTTTCTGTTCTTATATATTCCACTTTCGATAATGTTTGTACCTAATGTTTGCTCATGAAGTGTGATATATTATTTCTGAGTTTTGACCAATATTTAATGTGTGGTTGGCATTGTATAATTCCAAATTAGTCATAAAGAACAGTTAGCATAATTTAATATTTATATATTTGATTAATGTTCAAAAGTGGCTAGATATATTCCATCAAATGAATGTTGATGAGTGTGCGAGTGTGTGCATATATACACACATATAAGTACAAACAGAGTTGTCTTTTGAACATTTCTATTCTATAAAACATGTATTTTTAATAATGTTGAGTTCCTTAATTAGTAAAGCTGGAACATAAATTTCATAGCTGGATTGTCAGTATCATAGATTTTGGTCCTCAAGGCAACTAGATTTGTTTTCTAGAATTCCTTTGCATATACCAAAAAAAGTAATTTTTTAATAAAGTTGAATTGCTTGATTAGTGCCAATAAAGGTTTAATGCCTTAGTTATTTTGTAACAAACTTAGGTCCTTAAGCTAATTCAACTTTGTTAAACTTTACAGAGGTTAGAAGACTTATGATTGTTGAAGCTGGGAGCTTCCTTGAGTGATATGTTCAAATTCTTGTGTGGAATTGGGTAGTTGAGATATCTCATATTTATGAAGGGATTCAAATTCTTGTGTGGAATTGCTAAAATAGCCCTTGCGATTTATATGTACCTCCTTATTTATTTATCTTGCTTTCTTTTTATGATAGAAAGAAATGTGAAAGGAAATAATATTTTTTAAATTGAGAATCAATTTTAGCTTATAAATATTTAATTTTATTTATAAATTTATCATTATTTTATGGAATATAATGATTGTTAGAGAGGATGAGGAGAGGAATATGTGAATAACAAAATAAGTAATTAGCCATTGTTATAATGTAGTTAAATTAATTGTATACATTAGCCACGGTTGTAGTCACATTAGCCACGGTTGAAACTATGGTTAAAGAAATGTTACCACACTTGATGAAGATGTTGCTATGTCATAAATAGACTGTGGAAAATTTTTGCAACGTGTTGAAAGGAGTTTTCTCTTCGGTGTGTTTCCTTTATTTAGTTAAGTGAGTGAAGTCGGTTTTATTCTTTGTTCGCCATCTCGACTTTGTTGAAATAAATTCCAACGCCGGTATAATGGTTTCAAGAATATTCTAGTTACAACTTACTTCTAATAATCATGTGAATAAGTTATTCCTTTTTTGCCCCATCTTGGCTTTGTTAAAATAGATTCTAACGCCGATATAATGGTATCGAAGCAATTCCCTATTATATAATTATTAAGTACCTTTGAATACCATCTCGGTTTTGTTGAATAAATTCTAACACCGGTTTAATGATATTCTAATGTACAAAAGTGATGAATAGTTAGTTGTTAGAAACAAATAAGTAAATAAAGAAGAAAAGAATAATAAAATTAAGTGACCTTTATTTATTTAAGTGAACAAAAGAATACCGGTAAATATCAGTCATACCAGCCGATTTTCAATTGAAACATAGCAGTCATATTGTCTGGTTTCATTTAAAATTATTTTTTAATGAAAATGATGTATTTTTACCAAAATATTGGTATGAGTGATCAAATACACAGCTATTACATTTTTTATACATCTAAAACATGGTCTACAATAAACATTTTTTAACCAGAGGTATAAATAAAAATAGTTATTGACTTCTTTATTAATTTTCAACATTAATATTAGTATAAAATATATGTATATATAACTTCACCGGTCTGAAGTTTAATTAGTGAACCACTGGTTGAACCACCATACCCCTATACTAGTACACTAACCGATTTGATGACTGATACAATATTAATAATATTGGTTTAGAGTTTGCACGTTGGGTTTGCATAGCAATGTTGGGTCTGCATGTTGCTTTATGGGGAAAAAATATTTTTGTTTTTATTTTTTGGATGGATTTGGTATCCATCCAAATGGATAATCCCGTGGATATCCATTAGATATGATGAAAGGATTTGAATCCATCCATTATTAACACTATACATTGGATTATATCCATTTTAATCCATTGGCTCTAACATATGAATTTGGATGGATCATCGAACCACAAGGAATTGCCTAATAGAATATTATTATAAACATGTTATATTACTAATAAAGATTGAATACATTTTTCGTTTGGTTTTGTTTATGAAATTTGAACATTCTAACAAGTAAACATAAACAACTAATATGCCGAAATTCTAGAGGAAAAAATTTAGTTTGAATGATGGAAATATTTGTTAACTTGTTTCTATGAAAAATGTTTATGAAAGTTATGTGTTATACTTTGGTTATTCCAAACATCAGTTCATAAAATTTCCTCCAGTCCCCCAATGAGAAAAAGTGATTTTCAAACCTTGTAAAATATACTAATTAATAGAAAACTGACACTAGACGAAATATGTTGTCACGCCTTATTTCAGGCTCCATAAACATTGATTAGCCTTGATTACACGTTGCTTAAAATGTATGCTTTGATTTGGCAAACAAACTAAGGTGTATTCCTACTTTTTAGTTCAATTGTTACGATTTTAAAAAGAAGCATTTTGGATCTTGAAATCAAGTTTTAGGTGATCAAGCTAAAACCACATTAAGCACTTTCTAAAGAATTGAAATTTCCAAAGCAATAAATTAAACATAATTCAACTATATGAAACAAGAAGTTACAAGAAATATTAGTGAGCCAAAATTCAACTAAAATTTAGGAGCACTAGCCATCTTAATCCAAGGATTTAAGACACTTTACCATGCACAAATAAGATTGCAAAATGATTTTTTACATCTCATTTTATTACTCCTTCTCCTCTTAATTAAGGAGAAATTACAAATAAAATTACCTAAACTACTTTGGAGTAGAAATCATCCAAGAAATTACGAAGAAGAAAGTGTTGAAAAAGAGAGAAATTCGGATGACGTGTGGAAGTGTATGAATGAAATGGTGGAATGTCATTTTCAAGCCTTGAAGTGCCTCCTATTTATAGGAGTTCCAAAACCACACTAAGTTCCTCTCTACCACCGCCAAGTTGTTGACCACACTAAGTTCTTGGAAGTGTATTGAGCTGCCTGCTTGAGCAGCTTTGACTGTGCCTGATGTTGATGTGGCTTGATGCATGCTGATCTGGCCATGTGTGTGGTTCCAAGCTGGGCGCTCCAGGTGCCATTCTATGCTTCTCAATGAGCACTTAGCGTGTGCCATGCGTGTGGTGGCTCGTGCCAAGCTTGTGTTCTGATCGTACCAGGTTGAGTCTGACCATGCAAGTTGGATTCTAACAGTGCCAAGTTGGTGTCTTGGTCACGCTGGGCATGCATTTGGTCCGAGTTAATCTGCTTAGTGAGCAGCTTCATGTTGGCTTCATGCTTTCCACATAGGCCAAGTTTTGTTGAGTCATGGTTAAGGCTAAGCACATAGCTTGCCACGCCAAACTTAAGAATGTCATATATGGATCATTTTGGCCTATTTTGAGCACTTGGCTTGCACTTAAATGTTTCATCTGTTTTCTACTTAAATCCTACAAAATAAAGTAGAAAATAAGTACACAAAGTATATATACAAGATTGTGATATTTTATCCAAAAAGCGTTGAATTAAGTTGGTTTTATCAATTTTGTCAAGCATAAGTGCCATAAAAAGAATATGAAATTTAGGCATTTTTGGCACTTATCAAATCCCCCCAACTTAAGACTTTGTTTGTCCTCAAAAAACTGGTAAAGCACGTCCGAATTCAAGACTTGGCTAACTCTTCAAGATATGATTGACAAGATTTCCAACTTGCTTCAGCATGATCAAAAAAATGTTTTCAATGAGATTTTTCATGATTTGTGAATTTTTTACACATAATGCTTCAAACATAAAATTTATGCTTTTGTTCATCAAAAGTGTGTAACAATTTACCTAAGAAAATATTTTTCAATCAAAAAGTGTTTTTGCACACAAGTTCAAAATTGGAACTTGTTTTCAAAGGGGTAAGTGTTTCACTCAAATTTTCAACCATTTAATTGTAGTAATTGAACTTGTTCTTTGTCTCACCTATTCCCTTAAATTGCATAATGAAGGATTACTAAGGTCTTGTTTTCGGTTGCAATGAGACTTGGTTTGGATAATCATGGTTTTTCTAGATAATCAAGTTAAGTTCAAGTAGAAAGAGAGCATTTTGTAAAATTTTATCAAAGAAGCACTTCACTCTACTTTTTTTCATAATTTTCTTCTGCAACCTCTTAGCTTTAGAATCTTGGCTCTTTTTGCCTTTTCTTTGTATTTCTCAATCTCCTTTTTTTTCACATTCTTTTACAAGTTTTGTTGTTTTTGTAAAGAGATTGAGAATTTTTTTTTCCTTTTCTTTTTAAGAAGTCAAGTCCACCACTTCCCCCCAACTTGATTCTTTCAAACACCTGTTTTTTGAAAATTAATGCTCTATTTTAGAACATTGTTTTCAATTTCGGTTTTATGGGATAATTTGAAGAAATGTTTTACTTTGTTTGGCTCAAAGGGGCTTATCAAAGGGAAATCCTAATTTTTGGTTAGACTTTTTGGCCATTTGGTTCAACTAAAGAAATAACATGCCTTGATCACTTCCTATGAATCTTATGCAATTAAGAGGTTTAAAGACTCAAACAAGTTTAATTACACTTCTTGATTAAAAAATGTTTGCAAAGATCATGTTACGTAAATTTAAATTCCATTTGCAAAACAATTCACAAAAAGTTTAGCATATATCTCATTTTTTTCAATAAAAGCTTAAGTCAAGATATGCTTAGCAATTTTCTAATCATGCAATCATGTCACAATTTTTCATTTAGCCACATTGATTTCGGTTTTGAATTTTTTTTTTTGAGTTTATGGACATCCAAATTACTTTTTAAATAACTATACAATCTTATAAACAATATTAACTTTCTTTAAAATTTGTACATATGCATTAAACCATGTCCCCCTCTTTAAATGATGGCTTGTCCTCAAACCAATGGAAATATTGGTTTTAAGGAGATGTTTGATGCATATGAAATTTTTAAAGAACAACATATTACTTTAAACACAAAACTTAATTTAAAAACATAAATTTAAAAAGAAATTTAAAAACTAATCAACTACTAGGTTTCCTCCTAGCAAGCGCTTGTTTAACGTCAATAGCTTGACTCCTGTTTTTAGTCTTGTTTTGCATTGATGACAGATCATGATCTATCACCAAGATATGGTTTTAACCTTGGTCAATTGACTGTCCAAGTTCTCTTGGACTCAACATCTTCAAGCTCAATTGCCCCTTATTCTTTTACATCTTTAAGCTCAATTGCCCCATATTCTTTTACATCTTTAATTACGAGTGTTCCCAACCATTTTTTTTTTAATTTTCTTGGAAGCAATTTGAGTCTTGAATTGAAAAGAAACACCTTTTGTCCTTTGAAAAAGTTTTTCATTCGGATTTTGGAGTCATTGTACTTCTTTTTTTTTCCTTGTAAAGTTTGGAACATTTGTAGGATTGGAACCTCATTTCTTCGAGTTGATGTAATTAATTCTTCATTTTTCTACTTGCATCATTTAATCAAAATTTAAAACTTTAATTGCCCAATAGGCTTTATGCTCCAATTCAACTAGTAAGTGACAAGCTTTTCCATAAACTACTTTGTATGGAGTTTGACCTATTGGTGATTTAAAAGCAGTTCGATAAGCCCCTAAAGTATCATCCGACTTTTGTGACCAATCTTTTCTAGACGAAGAGACGATTTTTTCCAGAATTCTTTTTAGTTTGCGGTTGGATACTTCAACTTACCCATTTGTTTGTGGGTGATAAGGTGATTCTACGTTATGTTTAACACTATAAAATTCTAAAACTTTTCATTATTGGGAATTTATAAAATGAGAACCACCATCTCTTATAAGTACTCTTGGTGTTCTAAAACGACAAAAAATATTATTTTTCAAAAATTTTATATCTGTTTTGCCATCCGCTTTTGGACTTGCTAGTGCTTCTACCCACTTAGAAACATAGTCAACTTCCACCAAGATGTATTCATTTGAGTAAGATGGTGGGAAAGGTCCCATGAAATCAATGCCACAACAGTCAAAAATTTCGGTTTCTAAAATAGTTTGAAAGGGCATTTCATTTCTTTTCCCAATTCCGCCAGTTCTTTGGCAGACATCACATTTTTGAACAAATTCTCGGGCATCTTTAAGTAGGGTAGGCCAGAGAAAACCAGATTGAAGAACTTTGGCAGCAGTTTGTTCTCCATTACAGTGCCCCCCATATGCTGAACCATGGCAATGCCATAATATTTTCTAGGCCTCATTAGAATCAACACATCTCCTTATAATGTTGTTAGTCCCTTCTTTGAACAAGTATGGTTCATCCCAAACATAATGGTTAATCTTCCCGATGCTTTGTAATTTGGAATATCAGCAAACCATGGTCGTTCTGTCAAAACAAAATAGCTTTTCATCTGTTAATTCCTCAATTATTTCCTTTTTTTATTCGTGACATCTTTATGGATTAATCATGACAGATGATCGACCAATTGATTTTCTTTACCGCTTCTGTCACAAATGTCTATGTCAAATTCCTATAAAAGTAGCACCCATCGAATTAACTGTGGCTTGGAGTCTGGTCTCTTTAGAAGATATTTGATTGCGGCATTGTTAGTGTAAACAATAGTTTTGGCCCCAATCCAAAAACTTCTAAATTTTTCCAAAGCAAATACTATGGCTAGTAACTCTTTTTCACTAGTTGCATAATTAACTTGTGATTCAACTAAAACCTTACTAGCATAGTGTATTGCATGAAAAACTCTTCTTTTTCCTGTCCCAAAACTGCACCAACTGCATAATCACTTGCATCACACATCAATTCCAAAGGTAGATCCCAGTTTGGTGTAGTTATGACAGAGGCAGTTACCAAGCCATGTTTTAATTTATTGAATGCTTCTAAGCAAGAATAATCAAAATTAAAAACATAATGATTAAGTAGTAAATTGCAAAGGGGCTTAGCTTTTTTCTTGAAGTCTTTGATAAATCTACGATAGAACCTAGCGTGTCCTAGAAATCTCCTTATTCCTTTGATGTTAGTTGGTGGAGGCAACTTTTCTATCACTTCTATCTTTGCTTTATCGACTTCCATTCCTTTTGCCGAAATTTTATGCCCTAATACAATTCCTTTTGTAACCATGTAATGACACTTTTCCCTATTGAGCATCGAGTTTGTTTGCACGCATCTTTCTTGCACTGTCTCCAGATTTTTCAGGCATTGATCAAATGAATCCCCAAATACTAAATAATCATCCATGAAGATCTCGATGCATTTTTCCACCAAGTCGGTGAAAATAGCCAACATGCATCTTTGAAAAGTGGCAGGAGCATCACATAATCCGAACGACATTTTCCAATAAGCATACACGTCAAAAGGACAAGTAAATGATGTATTTTCTTTGTCTAATGGATCGACAACAATTTCGTTGTAACCCGAGTATCCATCTAGGAAACAATAGAAGGCTCGCCATGCTAATCTTTCAAGCATCTGATCCATGAAAGGTAGCGGAAAGTTATCTTTTCTTGTGGTTGCATTGAGCTTGTGGTAATCTTTGCACATTCTCCACTCAGTAACAACTCTAGTTGGGATCAGTCCATTATTCGGATTACCGTCATCCCTCCTCTTTTAGGTACTACCTAAACCAGACTTACCCATTTGATATCTGAAGTAGGGTAAACCATACCACTTCAAGCATCTTCTTTGCGATTGTGCATAATGTTTGTAATCTTATTCCATCATAATTTTGTGCATACAGTATGGTGGACTAATTCCATTCAGATCTGTCAATGTCCAACCAAGTGCTTTTGGGTGCTATTCCAATACTTGAACCAATTTTTGCTCTTCCGGAGTGGAAAGTAGATTGCTGATAAATACTGGTTTGTTAGTTTTTCTTTCCAGAAACACATATTTCAAATGGGCCAGAAGTTCCTTCAACTCCAACTACAATGTCAATTTGTTGTTTCCACTCTGGCTATCTTCCAACTTTTCTTATGAAGGGAGGATCTTCTTTGTTGCATCAAGAGTTTTGACCAGTTCTTTGATCTAATCCCCTCTACAAAATCTGTAGGCATCTCACAAATCTCATCAAGAACATCTATTTGAAAGCATTACCCCTTGTCTATTGGATGATGCTTCGCCTCGAAAATTTCAAACTGAATTTCTTCATTATCTATATGGACTTTCATTTTGCCATTTTCCATGTCTATACCCATTTTCACTGTTCTCATGAATGGCCTCCCCAAAACGAGAGCTATTTCTACATCTTCATAAATGCCAATGACAACAAAGTTAACAAGAATGAGAAATCTGTCAACTTTAACTAGAACGTCTTCAACAACTCCATCTTGATATTTTATAGATCTATCTACAATTTGTAGAGACATTCTAGTTGACTTCAGTTGAATACCTTCAGTTCTCCTCATCATCGGCAATGACATTAGGCTGACACTGGCTCCCAAGTCAACAAGTTCTTTGCCCATATTTACTTTTCTGATTGGAATCAGGATAGTCACACTGTCTAAGTCTTTCTATATTTGAGGTATGTTGGATTGCAAGATAGTACTGCAACTTGCATTAAGGTGAATGACTTCTGCATCATGATAGTTTCTCTTTTTGGATAACAATTCCTTCATGAATTTGGAGTATACAGGCATTTGTTCCAAAGCTTCGTAAAATGGAATATTGATTTGCAAGGAACTGAATAAATCCTTGAACCGTTTTTAAACCATATTCCTAAAATTTAAACAAAAAATGGAAATTGTATCTATTTCCAACAAAGACATTAGTAGGAAAATAAATCTAAAGCATAAACAATAAACAAGATTAGAAGAAAGTTTATTATTTACATTTTTATACAAATTCAAATTAATTTGTACAAAAGGTGAAGAAAAAATATTATTATACATGATTATAAATAATATAGCATAGTAAATAATAATTTCTATTATTTAGCAATTCCCTGGAAGCAGCGCTAATTTGTTGAAAGAGGTTTTTATAAGGGCGTGAGGCAGTTTCTGATGGATTTATTCTATGACTGGTTTATTCTTTACTCTCCATCTCGGCTTTGTTGAAAATAATTTCCAACGCCGGGATAATGGTTTCAATAATATTCCATTTGATAAAAAACTTAGCTTTATTTAATCATTAACAATTTCATACCATCTCGGTTTTTTGGTATGAAGTTTAATTAGTGAACCACTGGATGAACCACCATACCCCTATACTAGTACTGTACTCGATTTGATGACTGATACAATATTAATAACATTGGTTTATATTTTGCACGTTGGGTTTGCATAGCAAAGTTGGGTGTGCATGTTGCTTTATGGGGAAAAAATATTTTTGTTTTTATTTTTTGGATGGATTTGGTATCCATCCAAATGGATACTCTCGTGGATATCCATTGGATATAATGGATGGATTTGAATCCATCCATTATTAACACTATCCATTTAAATCCATTGACTCTAACAGATGAATTTGGATGGATTTAATTTGGATGGATTGTGCATTGTGGATAATTTTGCCACCTCTAATGATGGCTTTATAGAAGCTAATTTAAAGGCACTAATACACCCAATTCGAAACAAATTCATTACACCAATCTTTCATACATGATTTACACTTCTGAACATTTTGTGCTTGCAACTTTGTGATAAACTTTCAGAATTTTCTGAAGTTGTTGTCAAGTGTTTTATTCTAAGTTTTCATACACTAAAACACTTGAGTATGTTTTGATTTTCATATTGAAATATCAAATGGATTGTCAGTTTAGAAGTGTCGTACCATTTCTACAATCTAGCCATTTTTGTCTTCTTCATTCTTTGTTAATTTAATGTAAAAGTTTCACCATAGGATGTGGAGGAAAAGAGAAGAGAGATACTTAGAAGATGTGTTCTTATAAGGCGGTGAGATTATGGTGAGTGTATATTGTACTCAAAATCTTGGGGTGAGAAATGTATGTACAACTCATCAAATGAATAAGATCTCTTGGGTGATCAAGAGGATTGGACGTAGCCTTCAATTGAACAAGAAGGTGAACCAATATAAAAACAGGTGTATCTCTTTTCTTTCTGATTCTCTACTTTTAATTTATGTTGTTTGTTTATCTACAACCTACTATTCCGCTGCATTATAATCTATTTGGTTTGAAGTTGCAAAAATTTATCATTGTGTAGAAAATTAATTCACCCCTATTAGTTCATCATCTTATACTTAGAATTGGCACCAAAGCTTGGGTTGGGTAAGATACTCCCGAGATTGAAAGTGTGCATGTCAAGAGGAACACTTTGGAAAGCTCTCTTTATATGTCATGGTTTTGATGAGGACAACTTGTGCTTTTAAGAGCTTGAAGATCACCAACATATCAACATGCTTAAGTCTTTAATTGGTACTAGGCTTAGATTAGAATCTAGTTTAAGTTGAGTCGAAGGCTTAGGTCACCTAATACATGTCTCATATGCATAAATCTTTTAAATCATTTCATCTTTGAGATATGTCATTCATAATATGTTCATGCATTACATAAATACATGTATATGTGCATTCTAGGCATAAACTAAGTGTTAAACATGTATGAACTAAGTGCATAATGTATTTGAGGTTTAGTATTTAAAAATTCACATGAAAAATGTTGTTAATCGATTAACGAATACTTTAATCGATTAACCCAACGGCTTTGAAAAGTTGTTGCTACTGGAACACATTTAAAAATGTTGTTAATCGATTAAGGCACACATTAATCGATTAATCTAACTGTTTGAAAAGTTGTTGAAACTGAAAACTTGAAAAACAGAATCAGTTAACGTTTTTGAACAACGTCAATCGATTAA
>NW_017716251.1:0-925 GCF_001865875.1 Lupinus angustifolius
CGTGGTGTCTTATCACCGTAGAGATTGAGTGTTTCTTCATAATTGCTTAGAGTGTAAGAAAAGGAAAGAACAGAGATTCTTGGCTGGGGCTACGCCGAAAGAAACGTTTTCTTTGTCGGTAGGAAGGGAGTCAAACCATTGAATAGTTTCTTTATTTTCTTGTAATTTGCTAAGTGTTGTAATTGGATAATGTGCATGTAATTACATTGAGTCGTTTATAGTGAAGGAAATCTCCCAAGTCAGCCGGGAGGCCTGGATGTAGTTTGCAGTGGACAAGCAAACGAACCAGGATAAAAATTCGCGTTGCAGGATTTTTCTCTCTCTCTCTCTTTACTATTTTTAATCGATTATCTAGTATAGTAAAATTAATTGACACATTCTGTTTTGTGCTATACTGAATGATACTCTGATAAAATCTGTAAGCTTTGTTGTTCGTTTCATTATCGGTTAACTGTTGTGCAATTAATCGAATCTGTCTAAGCTTACTGTTTCTGTTTTAATCGATTAAGACTGTTACGTTAATCGATTATCCCTGTTCTGTTAATCGATTAAGTTGGTTCTGTTAATCGATTATCTTCATCCTGTAATCGATTAATTAGGGGTGATTCAGCATTAAGTGTTGAGTTTCGAAAAGCGGCTATTCTAACCGCTACACCTATTCAACCCCCCCTTCTAGGTGTATTGTAACCACTGATACCTAACAAGTGGTATCAGAGCTAGTACGAAGTGCTAGCTCAACCGCGTATTCGTGATCCTAAAGGGAAAAAAGGAATGGATTCTTCAAACCCATTTGGTGGTGATGGGTTATCCATTAATCGACCACCTATATTCAGTGGTGAAGGGTATGCCTACTGGAAAGTGCGCATGCAAATTTTTATTGAAGCCATAGACTCGGATATTTGGGAATCCATAGTCAACGGCCCTT
>NW_017716252.1:0-217 GCF_001865875.1 Lupinus angustifolius
GCGCAAGAGGGTCCAGCATAACCTGCGCACCAAAAGTATCATCACATCGGCCGTATCCTATGATGATTTCTTTAGGGTCCCGCAGTGCCATAATGCGAAAGAAATGTGGGACACTTTACAAGTGACTCACGAAGGCACTAGCGAAGTCAAGCATGCGAGATTAAATGCGCAGATCCACGAATATGAGTTATTTCGCATGTTACCTAGCGAATCAATA
>NW_017716253.1:0-2037 GCF_001865875.1 Lupinus angustifolius
GTCATTCTTTCGAGGCCCTCATTTGTAGATTCAGGGTCAACTGACCAAGGCTGGGTCGCTTTCTGTTGAAAACAGGTTGTTGCATTACGTTATTGCTTACATACTAGTACAGAGGAATACAAATCACGCACAGCCTACTGTGAATGATTTGCGTTTCATGTATGCTGTAAAGAATAATGTCATGATCAACTGGCCTGAGGAGATTCTGAAAATTATGAACAGTGTATCATTGTCTCAGTCGAAGCTGCTTCCATATAGTATTTTCATATCTTGCATTGTCGATTATCTGCACATTGATGTTTCTGACACCATCATTATTGAGTATACTGATAAGGATCACCTGGTTGGTGAAAGTCTCATTCATAAAATGGGAATATACAAGTATGGTACTACTTGGCAATATCAGGAAGACTACACTACATTTGATCTGGATTTGTCTGATAATGATAATCAGGGTGACATGGGTAATCAGAATGCTACAACTCAGGGGGAGTCTTCTGGAACAGCACCTCAGAACTCTGCTTTTGGTCTAGCTCAGATGGAAGCTATGGAGCAACGGCTCAACAACCGTATGGATCTTCACTTCCAAGGGTTGAAAGATTCTTACTTTGCAGGCATGGAACAGTATGAAGAAATTCAGATTGCCTATTCAGACAACCAATTTCAGGAATTGAGGAATATGATTCAATCTACTGCTGACGCTCAGAATGCTATGTTTTGTTCAGAATTTCAGAAATTTTCTGTGCTTATCAGGGGTGATCAGAACATTGCTATTCCTGATGATCAGATTGACCATCCTCCTCCTCAACCATAGAGTAGAAGACTTTAGACCTAGGCTATCTCACCCTTAGGTTTATTTCTTCTTATGGCACTTTCTGGATTTAGTTGTTGTTTCTGCTTTCAGGACTTATTCTCGTTTTGTTATTTGTCTTTGATTGACTTTATGGTTTGTACTATTTCCTGACTTCTTCGACTCTTTATGCTATGCTATTATTTTTTTTTTGTTTTAAATTATGTCGAATAGCTTATTTGCTTTCGTGAATGGTTCTTGATCATATGAGATTTGATGTTGATAACATTGCTTACTATTTGATTAAATCTTGTATGCCATTCTCTTTACCTATTGGCTATTTCTTTTGTCTAATCAACCGCATTTGTTCAATTTACTAAAAAATAAAACAGGTTAATTTGTTAAATCCCAAATTAATTCATTAACTTCGCTTTATGATTAACTCATATCTCTTCCTAATTTTGTGACCTGGGTTATCTTTTTGATAATGTCAAAAGGGGGAGAAAGGTTGTTTTGTTGTTTTTGATTGTGCAGGTTGATCGTAATAACAGCTTCCGATATATTTGCGCATCATATCAATCATGCCAACACAATCTTCAAGCTTATTCATCAAACAATTGTTATTACAATTGATGAAGTTGATGTAGTGTTTGTCATCATCAAAAAGGGGGAGATTGAAAGTGTGCATGTCAAGAGGAACACTTTGGAAAGCTCTCCTTATATGTCATGGTTTTGATGAGGACAACTTGTGCTAATAAGAGCTTGAAGATCACCAACAAATCAACGTGCTTAAATCTTTAATTGGTACTAGGCTTAGACTAGAATCTAGTTTAAGTTGAGTCAAGGCTTAGGGCACCTAATACATGTCTCATATGCATAAATCTTTTAAATCATTTCATCTTTGAGATATGTCATTCATAATATGTTCATGCATTACATAAATACATGTATATGTGCATTCTAGGCATAAACTAAGTGTTAAACATGTATGAACTAAGTGCATAACGTATTTGAGGTTTTGTATTTAAAAATTCACATGAAAAATGCTGTTAATCGATTAACGAATACTTTAATCGATTAACCCCACGACTTTGAAAAGTTGTTGCTACTAGAACACGTTTCAAAATGTTGTTAATCGATTAAGGCATTACGTTAGAGATTGAGTGTTTCTTCATAATTGCTTAGAGTGTTAAGAAAAGGAAAGAATAGAGATTCTTTGGCTGGGGCTACGCCGAAAGAAACGTTTT
>NW_017716254.1:0-31972 GCF_001865875.1 Lupinus angustifolius
TCTTTACTGTTTTTAATCGATTATCTAGTATAGTAAAATTAATTGACACATTCTGTTTTGTGCTATACTGAATGATACTCTGATAAAATCTGTAAGCTCTGTTATTCGTTTCATTATCGGTTAACTGTTGTGCAATTAATCGAATCTGTCTAAGCTTACTGTTTCTGTTTTAATCGATTAAGACTGTTACGTTAATCGATTATCCCTGTTCTGTTAATCGATTAAGTCTGTTCTGTTAATCGATTATCTTCATCCTGTAATCGATTAATTAGGGGTGATTCAGCATTAAGTGTTGAGTTTCGAAAAGCGGCTATTCTAACCGCTACACCTTTTCAACCCCCCTTCTAGGTGTATTGTAACCACTGATACCTAACACCAAATAAAGATCATTTGTGTTCAAATATATCTGCTATATCATTTCTGTATAATATGTAATTGGTTGCGTAATTGAGTCTTTCAACAACTGCTAATTCTGTGCGACTTAATCGATTAAGTCATAGCTTTAATCGATTAACTGGGTGATTTTCCAGAATAAGGCTTTTGTGCAAATAGTGGTAAGTGGGAACCGCGCCTATTCAACCCCCTCCCCCCCCTTGTAGGTGTATTCTGTCACTGATACCTAACACAGGTGAATAAACTGCTTGGCCATGACCAAACCCATGCTGAAGGGTTTGGTCAGCAACTTGGAAGTCAAGGAGAGGAGCTTAGCGGTGGCAGATAACTCCTATAAATAGGAGGCACTTCAAGGCTTAATGGATACATTCTCGTTCACACATTCATACTTTCCATTCCTCATACTCTCTCTAAGTAACCAAATTCTTCTCTTCTTCTACATTTCCTTGTAATTTCTTGGAGAATTTCTACTCCAAGGTAGTTTAGTAAGTTTCTTCTGTAGTTTTTCTTAATTCAAGAGGAGAAAGGAGATGGAAAATGTGATACAAAAACATAATTTTGTAATTTCATTTGGGTCCAAAAAGCATCTCATCCTTCGATAGATGGCTCATGCTCCTACATATTGACTTGGATTATGGTGTAATTTCTTCTCCTTATTTTATCATCTTTTGAATTCAATTCATTGAAGTTATTACTTTTGGTTAAGTTTTGATTCTTTATGAAGTTCTTAATATGGGTTTAGCTTGATCACCTAAAACTTGATTTAAAGATAAAAAATGCTTCTTCTTAAAGTGTTGACAGGTGAACTAAAAATTATAACCTACACCTTAGTTCATTGCCACATCAAGCATGTATTTTAAGCAACTTATGTTCAAGGCTAAATAAAGTTAATGGAGCCTGAAGTAGGGTGGGATAACCTACTCTGACGAGTGGCACTTAACTATTATTTAGTGCATTACATAGGGTTTGAAAGTCATCTTATCATTCTAGGACACTAGATGAAGGATTTAGAAATGATTTGTGGAATTAACCGAAAGTGTAACCCATAACTTGTAATGTTTTCAAAATAAATTGAGTATAAAAATAATTCCATATTTCCAACCAATTTTCTCCTCAATAATTTGTGCATATTAATTGTTTATGTTTATTTATTTACTTGTTAAATTTTCATAAATAAAAATCAAACAAACAAAAGATGTTTAAACTTTATTGGTGATATAACATGTCTATAATAATGATCTATTAGGCAATTCCTTGTGGTTCAACATAACCCTATACTATACTACAATTGAATTTTGAAAGAGATGCAAATGTAAAATAGTGAAGTATTAATTTATAAAATTTATTGGTTGATGAAGAAAGAAACCTTGAATCAAAGTGCAATTTAACTCATCAATTGTATCTTTGTGAAAAGGAAAAATACACATTTATAATGAGTGATCTAAGAACTAACTTTTACTTTCTGTCATTTATTTTCCGCAACTAAGATTTATTTTCTGTCATTTAAATTTTGCAACTAACATTTATTTATTGCTTTATTTATTTATTATTTACCAATCTTCCATAAGCAAGTAGTTCGGTTAATAAAGGAAAACAAAAATAAATGTCATTCATTATCACTTGTATTAAATTGCTAAATTCATACGATTATACCGACATTGGAATTAATCCAACAAAACCGAGATGGTATGAAATTGTTAATAATTCAATAAATGTAAGTTTTTTATTCAAGGAACATTCTTCAAACCATTATACCGGCATTAGAATTTATTCCAACAAAGTCGAGATGGCGAGCAAAGAATTGACATGTCATTAAATAAGTAAATCAGAAACTTGCCTTTCCAAGCAAGAAAACTCTTTCAATATAAACCTAGAGAAAAGATACCTAACCTCCAAAAAAGGTTCACCCACCTTACAAACCATTTGATTGCCATAGGCAAGGTGTTGTCAAATAACAAACTACACCTGAAAGTTCTTTGGCCCCTTACTAGAACTTGGCAACCGAAAGTGACAGCCATGTTCGAAAAGAAAAGCCTCTCTAAACTGAAATGGGCTGCCCTTTTTTGGAAAATTTCAAGAGCACGAGTTAGAGTTGAGCCAACTCGAACAATATGAAGAACATGAAAAGAAGAGGAAAAATATATCCTTGAAGGCAAATGTGGATATATGCAAAACCTCGTGAGAAGATTCAGACATAGGAGACATGGAGGACATGAGCAGTGAAGAAGTTCAACAAATATGAAAATACTTTTTTTTGAAGAATTTTGTGATGAGTATAGAATATCACATAATTTTTCTGCTCCTAAAACACCACAACACAATGGTGTTGTAGAGAGAAAGAATTGGTCCTTAGAAGAGGTAGACCATACATGTTGAATGAAATAAATCTTCCAAAATATTTTTGGGCAAAGGTGGTTAGTATGACTTGCTATGTTTCCAACCGTGTTTTAATAAGACATATTCTTAAGAAAACCCCCTATGAGTTATATAAAGGTAGAAAACCAAATATTTCTCAGTTGCATGTCTTTGGTTGCAAACATGAAGAATAAATTTTTCTTGATTATTTTCTTACTTGTAAAGCTTAGATAATTTTCATTAAGAGAACTTTAACCATTGAGGAATCCATCCACATGTCATGTGATGAAACTAACCCCTCTAAGGAGGATAAAGTTGTTTTTAAATGATGATTTACCAAGCACTTCTCAACAAGAAGCTTCCATTAATGAGAAAACAAACAACCTAGAGCTAATAAAGATTGATGATCCTCCTCAACATGATGATCATTCAGTCTTTGACTTTCCCAAGTAATGGAGAACACATAGAGACCATCCTATCGAAAACATTATTTGTAATATAAACAGGAGAATTCCTAGACCAATGAATAAGCATGTTATTGGAACTCGATGGATCTTTCGACACAAATAAAATGAAAATGGAATTATCATTATAAAATAAGCTAGACTTTTAGCACAAGGCTTTAACCAAGAGGATGGAATTGATTTTGACGAAACATTCACTCGTGTGGCTAGACTTGAGGCTATTAGGCTATTGCTTGCATATGCATGTTCGTTAAATTTTTAATTATACCAAATGGACGTAAGGAGTGTTTTTCCTAATGGGTATATACAAGAAGAGGTGCATGTAGAAAAACATTCGAGTTTTGATGATTAGAAGCACCCCTCTTAGGTGTATAAACTTAGAAAAGAACTCTATGGCTTAAAGCAAGCTCCGAAAGCCTAGTATGACCATTTAAAAAAAAATTGAAGTGAAAAAAGTTTTGCAGAAAGGTAAGGTTGTCAATATACTATTTATAAAGAAAATATCATACTTTGCTTTTAAAAATATATGTGGTTGATATTATTTTTTGTTCAACTAATGATGAATTGTGTAGGGAATTTCGTACGATCATACATGATGATTTGAGATGTCCATGATGAGAAAGTTAAATTCCTTTATTGGATTTCATATCAAGCAAATGGAGGGTGGTAGCTTTGTCCACCAGTCCAAATACTGCAAGGATTTTCTTAAAAGATTTTGAAATGGGCGGATGCAAAGAAATTGCCATTCATATGGGATCTAACACATGTCGATACAGATGATGTTGGTAAATGCATAGATATAACCATGTATCGAGGGATGATCAGCTCCCTTATTTATCTTATTGCTAGAAGACCTGATATTATGTTTAGTGTCTGCTTGTGTGCAGGATATCAATCAGAACCCAAAGAGTGACATCTCGTTGTTGTTAAAAGAATTTTGAAAACTGTGTATTCGGTTACAATTCTGTGTAATAGGTTAAAACTTTGTATAATCAATTACCTAAACATTCTATTTGATTGAGTAATTGGTTACTCCTTTTGGTAATCGGTTACATTGTGTTAACTTTTTGCATAAGCCATTACTTAGTCAGGTAACCTGTTATGTAGTCCTAATAACTCGTTGCTCAATGTCACATAGTCAAAGTAACTTGTTACCTAGGTCTAGTAATACCAGGTCAAGTAACCCGTTACTTATCTTCTTAAAATTATTTTATTTTGTCTAAGAGTTTTCCAATAGTTTTTAAAATAGTTTTTCCATTTCTTGAGCTTGCTACTTGTAAACACCCAATTTTGATCGGGGTAAAATTTCAAAACAAAAAGAGAGGGAAATCAGAATTTCAAATGTTTGTGGCAACTTGGCTTTTCGTCTAGCCCAACAAAATTAGGGTACCATAATCCTAATCCCCACTCCCCTTTATAAAAGCCTAAACTTAGTAACTAAAACAACTCAGCAAGTTTAAAAAAGGAGAGAGACCAAACCTAATTCAAACTCACCATAACTTAGCATCACACTAATCCATAAAGGAGAAAAGAAAAGGCTGCCACCATTCTTGGAGATATCCAAAATTCTAGCAATAGCAAATACCCCAACTGCTCTTTGTTTCTCTTTGATTTTTATAGGTTCGTTGGTTTTGTTTTTTTTCATGGCTATATCATGTTGAATCTTCTCTCTTTCACACTCCACCATTACTTGTAATACATATTGTTGAGTTAAAACAATATAGGATCTAGCAAGGAGGAGTCCTCCTTAGACTACGTTTGGAGTAGTCACCAGGTATCTTTGACCCATATGAGTGTCGTTGGATCCTCGGCCGCCATGCAGCACCCTGTGACTACATGTCGGAGTACATTTTCTCCACCATACTCATTGTTTTAGTGTCGACCTCGATGCAAACGGGTCCTGACAGCAGCCCCATGGGACGACGTGTCCTTGATTGTAGCTCATCCTTCTTTACGGCTCAACCGCGACCAATCATTCTTCCACCTTCTATTGTCTCTGTAATCACAACACGGTGTCTGTGACATGAAAAACCACCATCCTGGGTCCAAGTGGCTCTACAAGGGTTGCACCTCCCCATGCCACCACATCATTTTCTCCTTTGTTGATTTTTTTATTTGTTTGTTTTAATTCTGTTTTTTTCATTTATTTATTTGAAGTGTTAGTTTTATATAATTATTTGACTTTCTGTGTTGATTATCTAGTTTTATTTTATTTGTTGCCTTTGTTTGCATATTTCCTTATAAAAGTGTACAAAAATGGTGTATATGATAATAGAATATTTTTTATTTTAAAAATAATATAAAGTATGCTATTGGCGGGGTGCTTTGACCCATTACTTTACATTGTCTAAAACATGAAATAAGGTGACCCCACTATAGGCCTTGTGCCTTGTCGTGTCACCTAGTGTTGTTAAATAATTTTTCAAATAATTTTAAAGGTGACATATAAAAAATATTTTTAAATGCAATGTGAAATAGTTACACTATAGGCTGAGTGTCCAGTTGCCTTATTTCATGTTATCTACAATGAGGTAAGGATAACCCCACTATAGACCTAGTGTCTTGTTGTGTTACCTTATCTAGTAAATTTTTGTTTTAAAATAATTTTAAAAGTAAAGTGAAAAATATATTCTTAAAAGCAATGTCAAGTGGTTCCACTATAAACTGAGTGTCTTGTCTTACTACTTCATATTGTCTAAAATGAGGTAAGGTAACCCCACTACGGGTCTTGTGTCTTGTCGTGTTACCTTATCTTGTAAAATAATTTTTTTACTAATTTTAAAAGTGACATAAAGTGGTTCCATTATAGTTTGAGTGCCTTATCGTGCTACTTTATGTCGTCTAGACAAGGTGAGGTGGCTCCACTATAGGACTAGTACCTTGGCGCGCTACCTTGTCTTGTTAATTTTTTTAAACGAACAAAAAATAAATGAATATCGATTATTCAACTATTTTATGAAAAAACTAAGTAACATTGATTTCTCTATTGTAGATATACGTAGGAGCAAGTTATATCCTATCAGGCACCAAAAAAATATAAAATTGTTTTTTGGTGTTTTTTTGTGTTTTGTTTAATCATGTGTCAAAGGTAAAGTTAATATTTTGAGTAAAATATCCACACAATCAATTTAGGTACCGTTTTTTACGATGGGTGGTATGTGGTGCCTAACACCTTCCTCGTCCGTAACCTACTCCCGAACTCAGTTCATATTTTTGAGCGAATCAAATCTCATTTTCAAAAATTGGTTTTTTAATGTTTTCTTGCTAAAAAACATCGATGACGACTCCATTGAATTTAATTGCATATTTCTCATCGCGCCCACGAAAGTGGGGTACAGACAACATGGTGACTCCACTGGGGACAATTGAGAGTCATGTCTTTCTGATTAATTATGTGGATATTTCGTTCATTATTTTTAATTTATTCCTTTTATTTTTGTATTTTTGTTATTTGTTTTACTTTTTTTTGTATATATTATTTGTATATAGTGTTTGTGTTTTGCTGTTTGTATAGGTTGGGGTATTTTTATTTTATTTTTTTGGGGTTTTTCTGCATTATTTCTTTTAAGGTTTGTAAACTCCCTCACACACTTCACCAACGGGTGTTGGTTCAAGTGGTACATGCTTGATTCCCCTTAAGTAAGAACCCGGGTTCGAGTCTTGTGGATGGGAAAAATGCTCGTTGGGAGAGTTAGCCTCACGTACCTGTGGATGTTCCCGGCTCGGACAGGATTTCCTCCAGTGCAAGGATATCCGTGGGAAACCAAAAAAAAAAAAAACTCCCTCACACACTTCACTATCATGCATGGTTACTTTTGGCTGTCTACCAGGCCTATTTACCTAATGTTAGGGATACATTAGCTTGTTTTCATTGGGCCTTCGTGCATATTTCAATATTTTTATGGTGTATCACTCAGATTGTTATTGTGTATTTTGGATACGACCCCTATGGTGTCCTATAAATCTTCTTGTCGTATTTGTGGTATATGGGTCATCAACTTCCATTAGTAACGACAGTCCGAGGACCTAGAGGAAGTCCATAACCACCAAATTCTGCATATATGGGACCTTAGTACTTCGCCTTAGAGTTGGCCATTTATACCTAAACAAACCATGTAAGATGAACCACCTTTGTATAGGACATGGGAGTATACAGTTTTTTACTATATTTTACTATTCGGCAAAAAGTCGGGAAAATTTTATCCTGCAATCATAAGTGACTCGTCGTCACACAAGCTTCAGTGAATTAGGGTATCACTAGACTTTGGTAACCTTATGCCACGATGGAAGGCTTTAAAAATATAATCATTTCATCCACATGCATACCATGCATTCATAAAAAAATAAAATCAAAGTCTTTTACTTCATGTGTTTTCATATCATACATTCCAAAAAATGAAGAAAAAAATCACTTCATGTATATCATGCATTCAAATTTTTTTTATGTAGTATCATTCTCATACATACCATGTATTAAAAAAAAACTGTTGTAAAAATACTTACATGCATGTCATACATACATAAAAAAGAAGGAAAAGTTTTTACTCGACATGCATGCATCACTTACGCATATGTAGAGAAAAACTGACATTGTCTTATATATTTTAGGATCCTTAACCGACAATGTCCTGTTCTGCACAGTCAGAGGTCATGGATATGCAACCTAGTGCTAGTAATTCTAAGGTGATTAAAGGAGTGAAGGCGGATTTTAAGGTCATGAGACTTGGTAACATTCGGGTAATAGCTGAAAAGATTCCTTCTAAGGTTCAAGTTGAGTTCCTAGAAGAGTATGGGAGGTTGCATGACCTATTATTTGATGACGTCAATGTTGTGACCCTTAATGCACTAACTTAATTCTAGAATAGTGACTTGGGGTTTTCGAGTTGCCTCATCTAGACACAATTCTGGTGATGGAAGAGTACCAACAACTACTCTTAGTTCGTAGAGGTTAGGGAATATATATTCCAGGGGGAGAATCTCTGATTAATGCAGTCTAGAAAATCATCAGGTTGGCTTCTATGGGTGATGTTGAGAGAGGGTCTCATTAGGGTTGGCAGCAGAGTACACTTGAAAGGCATTTACAAAGGTCAATAGGACAACAGAACTGGGCATTCATCAAACCTACGTTGGCACTTATTGTTTATGGCTTGGTATTGTTCCCATCAGTTCTTGATATGATCGGGCAGGAAGCTCAAGGGGTATTCTACAAGGTATCGAAATGGAGAGTCAACCCTACACCAACAATCTTATCGGATACATTCATTGCACTGTCCAACTGTCACCAAACGGGATTTTGAAAAATCTATTGTTGTGCTCACTTACTGTATGTGTGGGTGATCACACATTTGCATGCTGTCAAGTATCAGGCCATCGCTAACCATGTTATGATGGATTTCAATAGTACCGTGCTTGAAGAAAAGACAGTGATTCAGTGGAAGGCCACTCTTGAGCATATCACTCCAAGTGAGTACATATGGATGTGTTATTGATGTCCCTAGAAGAATATGATCATCAGATGTGGTTCCAACAACAATGTGCCCGTACTTGGCAATTACGGGTGTTTCTTCTATACATCAAAGCTGGTGTTGCGGCAAATTGGAGGAATACATATTAGACCTCTATGAAGATGACAAAGAATTGGTAAAGAAGGTGAAAGAATCATGGGATATTGTAGTTGTCCTTGAAGATCAATTTCGAGAGGCAGCAAGAGTTCGTAGTACACCCAAGTATGATAGTTGGAGGGCCACTAGAGTTGGAAAAGTAATACATTCTCCCCCTTTGCCAAGGGAGGAAAATCTGAACTCGAAGGAAAAGGAGCTCTAGACTATGATTGACACTTTGAGGGGACAATTGCCTCTTGTTGACGTTAAGAGACAAGATGCTGTGATCCAAGTGATGGTAAGAGACCGTGAGATAGAGAAGTTACAAAAAGAGCTTAAAGTTGAGAAAGAAGCTTACGTGCCAGCCCCTCTGAAAAGGGCAAAAACTGAATCATCCGTCAACATCCACAAATTAGAAGAACAGTTAGAAGCCCAAAGGCGAGAGATAGAAGCAAGTGCCAAACAAAGGACTAAATTAGATAAATGACTGGAGAGTTACAAAAAAGTCGTCCATCTTAAAAATGCAAGGATTGCTGAACTAGAAAGAGGCCTCAAGTCAATTCAACGACAAGTCGTTGACGAACTAGGTCAGGTCGCTCATTTGATGGAGCAAGTCTCGCACTTATAGGAGGTACAATAAAAGATGGATGATTACCGAAAGGCTTTATCAAAAGTTATGGACAAAATTAAATGGTACAAGCGAAGGGAGAATGAGCTAGAATACAAGTGCAATAATATGGGTCTTGAACTCGGTTGGAAAGAAGAGGACAAGCAGAAAGAGTTTGAAGAAATCAAGAGGGCCACATAATAGGTCAAGAGATGCAAAGAAATATGGAGGCATTGGTCCATAACTCTTCTGGGATATTGGGAGACTATTAGCTATGATTGGCTCCCAGATTTCGACTCTTTGTACAAAGAAAGTGTAAAAGTGGGGGTCAAATTGCCAGCAAAGATCAAAGCTTACTTCAATGACTATCATAATACAACCCAAGGAGTCAAATATTGGAGGGAATCCATGGGATGGATGAACCCCGAGCCAAAGGATGAGTCAACATTCATAGAGGAATACTTAGAAGAAAAATACTCACAGGAAGAATACTCAGAGGAAGAGGATGTCATTGTTCTAGATGATTAGAATGGATTATTCGATTTTGTACAAAAAGGGAGGAAAAAAAGGGAATATTGTAATCTCTTTCCTTTCAAAAAATGATAAATGAAAAAAAAAATTGAATGAAGTCCATTTTACTTGTTTTGTTTCTCTAAAAATCCCTGTAAATCTCCCTTATGATGATTTGTTGTAACACAAATTTCAAAGTCAAATCGGGTAGAACGCAAGTGTCAATATATCATTACTAGCATGAAGCTCAAAAATGCAATCATACTATGGACCCTTTCGTGCACTTTCTGTGGTTGTCATTAACCGCAATACAATCTAATGTGGTTATAACCTTAGAAAACAGTTGTGGGATGGTCATCAAGCACTATGCGAACATTTCATCGTTGGATAAAAGGAACTAATCTTATAGAAGTTGATCTTAAGAAACAATGACTTAATGAATTTTTGAAAAAAAAAAACAAGACTTTCTCTAGGAACCATATCGCATTCTCGGAGTCACTCATGTCACACCAGATCACGAGCAAGGGTGGACGTTAACTTCTCAAGCACTGAGAGGAATTTTGGGTTAGAAATTGACGTGGTCAAAGGGAAGATGGATGAAATGGCTCAAGCGTAGAACAGGACGAAGACTTGTTGAAGAATATCAAGAATGTTCTCGCCCTTCTAGATGCCAACCAAGGAGGAACGAACGCTAGAGGTGAACAAGGGAAGGCTCCCTCGATTAGCGAGGATATTGTCCCATTGGAAATGCCCAACATGATTCGAGAAGGCTCCAATGGGCCACGTTTTTAACAGCCTCAAAGGCCCGTGTTTGGTCCGCCAAATGAGGAAGGGAACAAGACGTATGAGGAGTGGATGGTGAAGGTAGAAGAGCAACTAAATACTATACGAGGGCGATGCCCATGAGTCCCTCTGAATTGAGGAATTATGTTATGCCACTAATGTTGTGATCCCGGAGGATTTCAGGGTACCAGATTTCTCCAAGTAAGATGGAAGTGGAAACCCGTGATTCCATTTAGTAAGTTATGCTACAAAGAAGGCCATGTGGTCAAAGGAGGAGAGTTTCCTCATTTGTTTTTTCCACGAGCGTCTGATTGGTCTGACACTGGAGTGGTACTTAGAGTTGGATTTGAGTCGCATCTCTAGATGGACTGAGCTTGCTGACTTATTCATGAATCAATATAAGTTTAATGTGGAAATAGCTCCGACTCATGAGTAACTTGGGGCAATACAGAAGAAGAAGGTGGAGTCCTTTAGACAGTATGCAATTAGGTGGAGGGGTTTGGCAGTAAAGGTGCAGCAGAAAATGACCATGGCAGAAATGTGCTCGTATTTTATGGGGGCCCTTACATCGGCATAATGGCAGGGGTTGCATACAAAGATTTTCGGGTGCTAATGGATGTCGGTGATAGGATTGAGATGTTGACAAAGGCTGTAAAGTAGTCATAGGTGAGGTGGATGGAAACGATACTAAAAGTAGTGTGTCGTCGATGAAAAAGGAGAACGAGGTGAATCAGGTACATCAACAGCAATGGAGGACCCAACACACATCTTATGATCAAACACCAGCCTACCAAGTAAACAATGTCCCCTAACCCAATAATTACACTCGCCCACAATACACCAACCAACCCCAGCCGTATATATCCAACCATACCAACCCTTATACCAATGAAACCTCCATGCACCCACCAACTCACAAGCCCAAACAAATCACCGCCAAAACAAGTTTTTCCCTGAGCTACCCCCTTTTCAAAACTTTCTATATCCAATGCTGAACTTTTCTGCCAACTAGTGAACCGTCGCCTATTAACACCATACCCCGTCTGACCTTTTGAGGGCAACTTGGCATCTTGGTGCAAAGCAAACCGCACATGTAGCTATCATATGAATGTGGCGGGACACTCCATTGGGGACAGTGAGAAGTTTAAATTGGCGGTAACAAAACTCTCGGCCCGTGGGAAGCTTGAGTTTGAGGATGATGCTCGGCCAGATATCAGTAAGAATCCGATCCCAAACCATAATCAGGGGGTAAATATTGTCGATGTGGATAAATTGCTAGTAAGGAGGGTGTGTGACTTGAGAATGTCAATGCAACACCTCTTTAATGCTTTGAGGAGGACTGGCTATAACGTAGTAGCATCATCCACAAATGTATATGATGAGAGGGGTCGGGATCCGGAATCTCATTGCGATTATCATCATGGCCAGGCAGGACAATCAATAGAGGAATGTTGGGGATATAAGGCGAGGGTGCCCATCTTGCTAAATATTGGGGTCATTCAGGCAAGAAATGCTGAATCTGAGGGTGAAGAAGTTGATATGGTTGAAAAGGTTACACTCAGAGTCCCACTCCTCAAAGATTCAAGTCCCGAGAGAGTTACTCTTAGGGTGAGAAAGTCTCAGCCCTTCAACTATGATAGCATACATACTGTCCCATCGAGTTACGAGGTTAAGGTTGACGCAACGGGGAGGTTCTTGAGGTTCAAGTGTCGAAGGCGGTCATAGTTGGTGAAATCACAAGGAACAGAAAGTGTTATGGTTCGCCGGAGGGAGAGACTCAGAAAGTAGAAAAGAATGTTGGAGGGAAAGATGACATGACAAAAGAAGTCACTCAAAAGGAGGAGGAAGAATTTCTGAAGATCACGAGACAGAGTGAGTATGATATGGTGGAGTAGTTGGGGAAAACTACTTGTAACAAATCTTTGTTGGGTTTGGTATTATCCTTAGATTTACACAGAAAGGCGTTATTGAGGGTGCTTAATGAGGCTTATGTTAACCTCGATGTCACGCCTAGCAAGATGGTTAACATGGTAGATCCTGTGAATATTAACATGATAACATTCTTTGATGAAGAAATGGTGAGGAGGTCGAAGAAAATACCTCGTGCGCTGCTCACTAGTGCAAAATATCGAGGTTGTATTGTCGGAAAAATACTGATTGATGGAGGGTCAACTCTGAAGGTCTTACCGTTTTCTACCTTGGTTTCTTTGGGGGTTAGCAAAGATGAAATTGTTCTGAGGTAGAGGATTGTGCACGCCTTCGATGGGAATCAGAGGAGTATATTGGGTGAGATCACATTGCCATTGGAAATTGGACCTAGTGTCTTTGAAGTTCTGTTTATGGTCATGGATATGGATTCTTCATATACAATGTTACTAGGAAGACCCTGGATTCATGAAGCAAGAGTCGTACCATCCATTCTACATCAGGCGGTGAAATTTGTCAAGGATGTAATGGTGATCACAATATATGGAGAAGAGGAGGTCCTGGTTTTGAAACTAATTTTGGTACCTTATGTGGAGAGTACAAGGGATGGGGTATGAAGCTTCATAGGAGGATGTGGGCATGTGTGTGAGGCAGAGAAAGTAACATGGAGGAGCATTGGAGAAGCCCGTTCCTCATATCATCATAAAATTTCCAAGTCATGTTGGATGATTGCATCAAATGACTTTAGTGAGCAAAACATCCATCTTTCCATCAATTTTCTGGAAGAAGATAGTACACCTGGGGCCAACAGTATTCGCTTCGATGAGGAAGACACACCATTGAAGAATTGGAATTCTGAAGCAATAAATGAGATTGTGGCATTAAATTAACCCTTTGATTATGTTGTAACTCCGATGTTTGGGTTTATTTAGAAATTATGTTTAAATGACTTGAGATAATATCTTTGCTAATTTGTATTGCTATTCAACATTTTACCTCATCAACTCCTACCTCACCATTATCATACTTACTTCCCTACTTTCTTCTATGAATTTTTGTTTTTACTTCCCTTTTAATCTCCCAACATTTAGTAAATGAATACAGGTACTTAAATTTGGTAGAAAATATATCCAGTAATATGGTAATTGAAAATCCTTCAATTAATTCGTCTACGACACCAGATGATGAATCCATTGACTCAGATGAAGAGGAAGAGGATGTGGAGGAATTTTCAAAGACATTAGAGCATGTCGAAAGGAAGTATGTTGTGAATACTGAAGAAATTGAGTTAATCATCATCGGGACAAAAGAGGATAAAAAGGAGCTGAAAATGGTAGACAACCCAGAACACGTTGAATTGATAAAATTGTGTCATGAGTATATGGATGAGTTTTCTTGGTCTTATAAGGACATACCAAGGCTGGATCCTAACATAGTGTCACATATTATTCCCTTATATCCAGGTGTCGAGCCTAAGAAACAAAAGTTGAGAAAGATGCGCCCAGATTTGTCATTAAAGGTGAAAGTGGAGGTGACAAAGCAATTGGAATCCAACTTCATAGAAGTGTCTAGGCATACGGAATGGGGGGCTAATGTAGTAATGGTACCCAAGAAAGGAGGGAAGATGAGGATGTGCATAGACTACAAATATCTTAATAAGGCAAGTTTGAAAGATGATTTTCGTATCCCTCATATTGATGTTCTGGTCGACAGCGCGACCCGAAGTCATCAGATCTCTATCATCGACGGATATGCGGGGTATTATCAAATTCTGATGGAAGCCGATGACAAGGGGAAAACCAATTTTATCACCCCATGGGGGACCTATTGTTATAGGGTCATGTCTTTTGGACTAATGAATACATGGGAAACGTATCAATGTGCTATGGTGGCCCTATTTCATGATATGATTGATGAGCACTATATTACACACTATTCATATCCTTAATTAAGCATGATTGATGATTCTTGGTGCCTAATTGACTTTGTTTCACATGGTTTAGTGTTTTAGACTTTATTGGACTAATATTCCAAAAATGAGTTAATTTGGGATTATTTGGCCTGATTAAATCTATTATCATTTTCATATCACATTTGGCACCAATGGCATTTTGGGCATTATGGAAGTCGAGGATATGTGTTGAAGTGAAGATTGTATTTTTATTTTAGGAGTTGTTTTTATTGTAATTTATCTTTGGGCCCATTGTTTAAGCCCAATTCGGTTTTATGTTTGTTAGAGGGGTTAAATTCGGATTCCCCACTCTAAACACACACACTTTACTTTTCCTCACTTTGACACATAAACACATTTTCGTTTTCCCGCTTTTTTCTCTACTAGGGTTTCACTCCTTCTTCATTTTTCATTTTCGGTTTGTTCTTCCATTGCCATGGATGGCTAAATTTCTGGACTAAGTTCCTGTGGTAATGTATCACAACTCTTGAGGTTTTGTTATTAATGCATTTTCGGTTTCTTTATTGTTGATTTCTTCAATCTTATTTCTGAATATGGGTTGCTTAATTCCATTACTTTGAAAATGGTTGGTTGAGTTTATCTTCACTTAGTTGATTTACTCTCTCTAGTGCATGAATGTTTAGTTCGTGTGAATTTGTTAATCGTTTCATGCTTATACTGATTTCACATAGTTTGAGATTTAGGTTCTGGAACTTTGAATTGATTATCACTTAGTTAATTGATTCTCAACAAATTCGGAAGCTAATGGTTGGAATCTGAAAATAATCTTTTGAAACTGAGGATTGAGTTGTGAACAAACGAATCAAAGGGATTTAGCCATCTTATTACGTTGCTTAACTACTGTTTCTGAATTTGACTTGTGTTCATACTATCCAACAACAAAAAGCCCCTTGTGTGTGTGTGAGTATAAGGTGGTTGAAGCTTTGCTTGAAAGATTATCCTTGGGTCACTTCCTAGTATTGCAGTTTTAATTATTATATTATTTGTGTCGAGTACGACCTCGATCAAATTTGGCGTCGTTGTTGGGGATTATCGGTTCTTGATAAAGGTTCTTAGTATAGTTTAGTGTGTGTCTTAGAATAACCATTCTGTTTGGGTTTCAAAATCTGACCGTCACATTCACTGTTTGTTGTTTGCTGTCTTGTTTAGTTATTTGCATGTTGGTTGATTCCGGTGTATGTTGGTTAATATAGTCGTGGTTAGAATTTTGGCATGAAACTTTGTTTCCACACTTAAATCGAGGTCGTATTGTCGGCAAAATACTTATTGATGGAGGGTCAACTCTGAACGTCTTACCATTTTCTACCTTGGTGTCTTTGGGGGTTAGCAAAGATGAAATTGTTCCGAGGCAGATGATTGTGCACGCCTTCGATGGGAATTAGAGGAGTATATTGGGTGAGATCACATTGCCATTGGAAATTGGACCTAGTGTCTTTGAAGTTCTGTTTGTGGTCATGGATATGGATTCTTCATATACAATGATACTAGGAAGACCCTGGATTCATGAAGCAAGAGTCGTACCATCCACTCTACATCAGGCGGTGAAATTTGTCAAGGATGTAATGGTGATCACAATACATGGAGAAGAGGAGGTCCTGGTTTTGAAACTGATTTTGGTACCTTATGTGGAGAGTACAAGGGATGGTGATGACTTCTTGCATAGCTTTGAGGTAGTTGGAACCCAGCAATGTGAAGGGAAGGGTCATGTGTAGGACGTGAACCAGGTGGGGACCCGAATCATGACTACAAAGGGATATAAAATAGGGAAAGGTTTGGGCATGTATCTACATGGCATTCCACCGTTCATCTCAATCTCAAAGAAATTTGATAATTTCGGGCTGGGGTATGAAGCTTCACAGGAGGATGTGGGCATGTTTGTGAGGCGGAGAAAGAAGTATGGAGGAGCATTGGAGAAGCTCGCTCCTCATATCAGCGAAACATTTCCAAGTCCTGTTGGAGTGATTGGATCAAATGACTTTAGTGAGAAAAACATCCATCATTCCATCAATTTTCTAGAAGAAGACAGTACCCCTTTGGCCAACAATATTTGCTTCGATGAGGAAGACACGCCATTGAAGAATTGGCATTCTGAACCAATAAATGAGATTGTGGCATTAAAGTAAACCTTTGATTATGTTGTAACTCCGATGTTTGGGTTTATTTAGAGATTATGTTTAAATATCTTGAGACAATATCTTTGCTAATTTGTATTACTATTCAACATTTTACCTCATCATTATCATACTTACTTTCTTACTTTCTTCTATGAATTTGTGTCTTCATCTCCCTTTTCATCTCCCAACATTTAATAAATGAATACAGGTACTTAAATTTGGTAGAAAATTTATCCAGTAATATGGTAATTGAAAATCCATCAATTAATTTGTCTACGACACTAGATGATGAATCCATTGATTCAGATGAAGAGGAGGAGGATGTGGAGGAATTTTCAAAGACATTAGAGCATGTCGAAAGGAAGTATGTTGTGAATACTGAAGAAATTGAGTTAATCAACATCGGGACAACATAGGATAAAAAGGAGCTGAAAATGGTAGACAACCCAGAACGCGTTGAAATGATAAATTTGTGTCGTGAGTATATGGAAGTGTTTGCTTGGTCTTGTAAGGACATACCAGGGCTGGATCCTAACATAGCGTCGCATAATATTCCCTTATATCCAAGTGTTGAGCCTAAGAAACAAAAGTTGAGAAGGATGCGCCCAGATTTGTCATTAAAGGTGAAAGAGGAGGTGACAAAGTAGTTGGACTCCTACTTCATAGAAGTGTCTTGGCATACATAATAGGGGGCTAATGTAGTACTGGTATCCAAGAAAGGAGGGAAGCTGAGGATGTGCAAAGACTACAAAAATCATAACAAGGCAAGTTTGAAAGATGATTTTGCCATCCCTCATATTGATGTTCTAGTCGATAGCGCGACCCGAAGTCATCGGATCTCTTTCATGGACGGATATACGTGGTATCATCAAATTCTGATGGACGCCGATGACAAGGCGAAAACCACTTTTATCACCCCATGGGGGACCTATTGTTACAAGGTCATGTCTTTTGGACTAAAGAATGCAGGGGCAACATATCAACATGCTATGGTGGCGCTAAATGGAGGTGTATGTTGATGATATGATATATAAGGAAATGGAGGTGTATGTTGATGATATCATCGCCGAATCTAAAGAGGGGCAAATCATGTCACGGTCTTACGAAAGTTATTCGAAAGGCTAAGAAAAGATCAAATGAAGTTAAATCCCGAGAAGTGCACGTTTCGAGCATCTTCGGGCAAGATGTTAGGATTTATCGTTTAATGGGAAGGCATAAGGGTGGAACCCAAGAAGGTAGAAGCGGTACAAGAGATGCCAGCTCCAAAGATTGAGAAGGAAGTGAGAAGTTTTCTAGGCAAGCTAAATTACATTGCAAGATTGATTTCCAACCTGACCAGCACCTGTGAGCCCATGTTTATGTTGTTGAAGAAGAATCAGCCAAGCAAGTAGGATACGGATAGCCAGGAGGCTTTCGCTAAAATAAAGGCTTATTTGGTAAATATGCCTGTCCTGGCACCACCAACACAAACTTTGATGGATGCAATGTTAGGAAAGTATGGAGAAATGAGATAGAAGGAGCAAGCAATCTATTATTTGAGCAAGAATTTTAATGAATGTGAATCTCGATACTCGACGATAGAAAGGACTTGTTGCGCTCTAGTGTGGGCATCCAAAAGGCTGTGACAATACATGTTGTACTACACTACTTGTATCGTCTCCCGAATGGATCCTTTGAGATATATCTTTGAGAGTCCTCATGTTTTTCTGAGGACATGGGAGCAGTGTTGGGGCAGTAATCATCTTGGTGGTCCGTAAGCAGTACCTAGTGGCAGTCAAGCTAGACTTCGAATGCACTAACAATATAGCCGAATATGAAGTGTGCATCAATGGACTTCTCTTTGCATATGAGCTGAATGTCAAGAAGTTGAGGTTTTTCGGAGACTCTGCGCTTATCATTTATTAGGTCAATGGCAAGTGACAAACTAAGGATACAAAGCCCATTCCATATGAGAAATACTTATCTTCGTTAGCCGATAAATTTGAAGAAATTTGCTTTTCCCATGTGTCTCGAGACAAGAACCAGTTTGCGGATTTGCTAGCAACTTTGGCTGTAATGACTAAACTGCAAGTACACGCTAGCGTTCGCCCAATTCAAGTGAATGTTGAAGATGAACCTTCTTATTATTGTTCTAACTTAGAGGTTGATGGTGAACCTTAGTATCACTATATAAAAAGGTATATCCAACACAAGGAGTATCCAAAGGGTGTGAGTGATGTGAACAAAAAGACCATTCGCCGCCTGGTGAGGATGTTCTTCCTGAATGGTAAAGTGTTATAGAAAAGGAGTCATGATGGTATATTCCTCAGATGCGTTGATACAAGAGAAATTCAATTAATCATGACTGAAATACATGAAGGGATCTACGGAACTCATGCAAATGGTCACATTATGGCAAAGAAAATTCTAAGGAGCGGCTACTATTGGATTACTATGGAAGCATATTGTATAGGTTATGTTAGAAAGTGTCAGAAGTGTCAGGTGTACGCAGATAGAATCAATGCACCACCTTTCCCATTGTAGAGTATGGTCGCCCCTTGGCCTTTCTCCATGTTGGGAATTGATCTGATTGGACCCATAAATCCCAAGGCTTCCAACGATCATCACTTCATTCTGGTGGCAATCGACTATTTTACCAAGTGGGTAGAAGCTGCATCATACAGTAGTATCACTCGCAAGATATTCGTCAGGTTCCTCCGAAGAGAGATCATTTGCAGATATGGGATCCCTGAAAGAATAATCACAGATAATGGCACCAATCTCAACGATGGCGAAGTGGAGGGATTGTGCAACAAATTTAAGATCAATCATCATAAATTGACCCCGTACAGACCAAACATGAATGGCGAAGTTGAAGCAGCCAATAATAACATCAAAAAGATAGTTGCAAATATGGTGGGGAACTAAAAATATTGGCATGAAAAGTTACCTTATGCTTTGCACGCATATTGCACCAATATTCAGTCAAGTATCGGGGCAACCTCGTTCTCACTAGTGTACGGGATGGAAGTTGTCTCTCCAATCGAAGTAGAAATTCCTTCGTGGAGGCTCTTGATGGAAGTAGAGCTAGAAGATTTTGAATGCGTCAAGGTTAGGTATGAGCAGTTGAATATGATCGAAGACAAAAGATTGGCGGCCATTTATCATGGCCAGTTATACTAGGGAAGGGTGGCAAGAGCTTTCGACAAGAAGGTCCATCCTAGAGAGTTCGAAGCGGGAGACTTGGTGCTTGAAAAGATCCTCCCAAATCAGGAAGATGCTCATGGGAAATGGGCTCCAAACTATTGAGGTCCTTATATTGTCAAGACTGCATTCTCAGGAGATGCTCTGATCTTGCAAGACATGGATGGAAATGTTTTAGCCAAACATGTAAACCCAGATGTGGTAAAGAGATTCTATGCCTATAAAAAGAGAGCCTATTAGGTTGAAAACCCGAAAGGGAGGTCTAAGCAAAAATTAGGGCAATAATAAAAGCATGTTATGTGGAAAACCCGAAAGGGAAGCCTTAGTAGAAATTATGGCAAGCAAAAAGGGAATTTTCTCTCGCAAGTTTACCATACCAAGGGCAAATCAAGATCCTCCATGCGCTTGTGCACGTAGTAGAAGCAATAAAAGTTGCGAGCCATATGGGGAGGAAACGGGAGTTCTCAGAAGTATCCTGCCAGCCTAGTGTTATGGGCTAGTCACATGGCTGTCACAAAAGATTGATGGATGGATTAGCAATTACTTTATACTGGGACAAAAAATTTTGCAAAAATTTGTAACTTGTCGCATATATGCTCTCAAACATTACCATGTGCAACTTTTTGAATATCTATAGAAGAAAGTTTTTCATCTCCCAAATAACTTTGTGGATGCATGTTTGCTTAGATAAAACTCAAGTCATATAAATATAATACTCAAACTTCATGATCAAATAACTTTTATGGTAATCTATTTCATCAAGTGATTCTGGATATTGAAACTCATCGAAACTTAACCATAGTGGATATGTCATTAGAGAAGTGAATGCTACATCTCCATGTGACGAAAAAAAGGAGGTTTTCCAAAATTGATCCGTTAATTTATGAAGAGGAATGAAAGCGTGACAGTTTCTGATTGGATTAGTTGTTTCTTACCGAGAAGGCGTTGTGGTTTCACATCAAACTTCATAATGACAATTGAGTTATTCTCATACGCGTAACTTAACGTACATGCATTATCATAGACATCTTTGCATTACTCATGCATTATTAGCATCTACACTATCATATGCATTCATAGCCGAAGTTTTCACTCGAAATATCCTTCAAAGTTTTGATCCAGGGTCCCTTGTTGTTCGTGTGTTCCCGTTATTCCTCTTGCACCCCGACCCCACAATCGTCGCTCGATTGTGCTTTGACCCCTCAGTGGTCTTCGTTATCCTTTTGCACACCGACCCCTTAATGGTCGTGTGATTGTGCTTTGACCTCTCACTAGTCTTCTTTATTCTTTTGCATTCTGAGCCCCTTAGTGGTCGCGTGGTTGTGCTTCAACTCCTTAGTGGCCTTTTTTAACCATTTGCACCCCGACCCCTCAACCGTCGCATGATTGTGATTTGACCCGTTAGTGGTCTGCTTATTCTTTTGGACCCCGACCCCTTAGCGGTCGCGTGATTGTGCTTCAACCCATTAGTGGTCTCTTTTATCCTTTTGCACCCCGACCCCTCAGCGGTCGCGTGATTGTGCTTCGACCCCTCATTTGTCTCTTTATCCTTTTGCATCTCGACCCCTCAGCCGTCGCGTGACCGTGCTTTGACCCATCAATGGTCTCTTTTATCCTTTTGTACCCCGATCCCTCAGCGGCCGCGTGATTGTACTTTGACCCCTCAGTGGTCTCTTTTATCCTTTTGCACCCCGACCCCTCAACGGTCGTGTGATTGTGCTTCAACCCCTCCATGGTTTCTTTATCTTTTTTCACCCCGACCCCTCAGCGGTCGCATGATCGTGCTTTGAACCAAGAGTGGTCTCTTTTATTCTTTTGCATCCCGACCCCTCAGCGGTCGCGTGATTACACTTTGACCCCTCAGTGGTATCCTCTACCTTTTATAACCCGACCCCTTAGGGATCGATAGTGATTGTGATTTGACCCCACTAACCTCGAGCTCATTCTGTTTCCTTCAGCTTGAGGATATTTCCTCTGTGTGTTATTCCCCAATCAAAATTTGGACTTTTTTATCTTTACTTCCTTCTCACCATGATAACTTTAGCAACATTTGTAGCTCCTATTGTCTAATGAAAAGCAAGTAAAGAGGGGCAATTTTAAACACCCAATTTTAACCGGAGTAAAAATGTCAAAACAAATAGATGGGGAAATCAAATTTTCAAATGTTTGTGGCAACTGGGCTTTCCCCTAGCCCAACCAGATTAGGGTACCATAATCCTAATCCCCACTCCCCTTTATAAAAGCCTAAAATTAGCAACTAAAACAACTCAGCCAATTTAAAAAAGGAGAGTGGCCAAACCTAATCCTAACTCAAGATAACTTAGCATCATACTAATCCAAAGAAGAGAAAATAAAAGGCAACCACCATTCTTGGAGATATCCAAAATTGCTGCAGTAGCAAATACCACAACTGCTCTTTCTTTCTCTTTGATTTTTTTCAAGTTCGTTGGTTTTTTTTTTTCATGGATATTTCATGATGCATCTTCTCTCTTTCAAACTCCACACTTCACCCTTACTTCTAATACATATTGTTGAGTTAAAACAGCATATGATCCAGCAAGGAGGAGTCTCCTTAGTGGAGTCCTCCTTAGACTACGTTTGGAGTAGTCACCGTGTATCTTTCACCCATGAGAGTGCCGTTGGGTCGCCGACCGCCACGCAGCAGCATGTGACTGCATGTCGGAGTAAATTTTCTCCACCATACTCACTGTTTCAGTGTCGACCTCGATGCAAATGGGTCCAGACAGCAACCCCATGGGTGGCAGTACCTATCACCTCGAAGGGACGGTGTGTCCCTAGTTGTAGCTTCTCCTTCTTTGCGGATCAACCGTTGATGTGAATCCCTTTTGACAGGACTCAGATTTTTGTTTTTGATCGCTCTTGAATGTAAGTCTTTGAGATGAATATGGATTTTTTCACTTTGAAACTTGTTAAATTTTTGATTGGTTTTTATTTTGGGTTATTGTTTGGTTGTGGGGTATGATTGTGTTGGTTTGGTTTTTGGTTGTTTATGGAGTGTGTTCGGCCATGGGTTTTGGGATGAAGTTTGGGTGGGCTTGTGGATTATTTAGGAAATTTGTGTATGGATATTTCTTGATGGTTGTATGTGGGGATTGTTTGGCCGTGTGTGGTTGAGGGTTGAAGTTGATAGAAGAAGATGGATTAGATGGGGAAGATGAAGGCGCCACAAGCTTGATTGCTTGATAAGCCTAATGTATTTCGCCACAAGGAAGAGAACCTTGATAAGAAATGACCTTGGTTCAACCAAGAAACTAGGAGAAAGTCAACTAGCAATGGATTATTTTCCAAATAAAATTCAAGTTGTTTTATTCAATGACCAAACCAAGTACAAATAGCCATGGGATTTTCGGCCAAGCTATGTTTCCCATGTGAGTAAAAAGTAGTAAAGTACATTGAATGTTTTCCTAATTCTATTCCCCATGTATTTTCGGTCTGGGAAAGAATTTGAAATGAGATGTATATTGGTTGCTTCCCTTAATCTAATTCCCATGTGCCTTTTTCGATTGAGGAGGGAATTTGAATTTGAAAAATGAATCTTCATAGAGTTAGTCTCCAAATTCGGATTTGAAGGCTTTGGAGTGAAATAAGGAAACAATTTATTTTTCTTCATTGCCTTCCTTATGAATTGCCTTGTGTGTTTCTCTTGACGATCACGCCCAACACATGCTAATTATGAATAAGGAAGGTGTTGATGGATTCCAATATGAACTGAAGGCTTTGGAATGAATAAGGAAATAAGTAATGTGAAAGTGAAGTGCACCATTGGAGATTGATCTATGTTTTGATGAAGACATACATGAAGACCAACATGAAGACAAGCTTGAAGATCATTCAACAAACAACATGTCGAGGACTTAAGTGGTGACTTATTAGACTTAGGTTATATTATAATTCTTTATTATCTTTTTAGAAGTCTAAGGTGTTTGCCATAGATATTGAGTCTAGGTTAGGTAAACCTAGGTGTGAGTCTCACAAGACTTAATAATGTAATTAATCCACTAAAATGAGACATCATCTAGTGTTATATGATAATTAGGTTCATGCATTTGAATACATTGATCTTATGCATTAAAGGTATTATGTTTGGAAATCATGTATTGCATGAGCATATATCATATAGGTAGTTCACCATGCATTAACAAGTTGATTTTCACCATGCATTAACAAGCTGATTTTATATTGTTTAATGCATTCTAAATTCTGTTAATCCATTAACTTAATCGATTATGAATAGTGTTAATCGATTAACAGAATTGGAGTTTGAACAGAAAACTGGAAACAGTTATTTTCAACAACCTCTTAATCGATTAATTGATTAACTAGGACTTTAGACAATTTTCTATTTAAACTGAAATCTCAGCATATGTGGCATAAGAATCCATACATTTTTACATCATTTTCTCTGCATTTTCGAGTTACTCACTGTCATATCTAGGTGAAAATATTGCCTATCGCATTAGGAGAAATATTAGATCATGCTAAGGCTTTAAGTTTCATATTCATATTGCATGTTCTTTGAAAATCCTTTTTGCATCATTCTTGTGTTTCTTGGAAAGAAAAGAGATAGTTTTTAATGATTGCATAATTTCAGAAACCTCATGCATGCACATTCATATTAGACTAGGAAGTCTTGTGTGTTCTTGCTTAGGTTTTAGTCTTTGATCTTTATTGTAAAATCCGAGTATTAAGTACTCATTCCTAACTCAAAGCATTGTAATTCAAGTATTAGGAAAATCCTAGTTGCGATTAGGTTAGGTGTTCTTCACAAAGACTTGGAGGTCTTGGGATAAAGAGTGATACCTAAGCTGGGGCCGAATCGTGGTAAGAAAGGTTTTCTTGGGAGGCGAATTTAGGAAAGGTCAAACCAAGGGTGACGAAGTTCTTTGGGTTCCAAGAAAGGAGCCTTCGAGTCTTGTAATTGGAAGCGTGTATGTAACGATACATTGTGTTCTATAGTGCAGAAGAAAATCTCCCAAGATCAGAAGGGGAGGCCTGGATGTAGTTTTGTAGTGGACCGCAATACGAACCAGGATAAAATCCTTGCACAATCTTTTTTATCCCTTTCTCTTTTACATTTCAAGTTGTAATATTGCATAATATAACATGATAATTTGTATACTGGTTCTATGCTATAACTAGTTTAATTTTGTGTAAATATATATGTTATGTCATGCCTGATTTCTCGTAACCTGCAGTGCAAAAGAGCTATTAAACAAGATTTTATGCATTCTGTTTTTTACTATGTTTAATCGATTATGAACAATGCTTAATCGATTAACCCAGCATTTTCAGCAAGTGTGCAAAAACCCAAAAATCAGAACTTGAGCTCCGACACACCTATTCAACCCCCCTTCTAGGTGTATTCTGCTACTAATACCTAACATAATGTGCCTTCATGCCTTTCTATATGAGTTGCCTTGTGTGATTCCTTTGATGATTATGCCTATCACATGTTAATTTGAATAAGGAAGGTATTGATGGGTTTCCATTATGAGTTGAGTCTTTAAGTAAAGTTTTGCCTTGATTCTTTATTGTAATTCACACGCCTACCTTGATTAGGAAATAAATTTCATTGCTCAATTGCTATAGATTGTTGTCATATGATACTCCACACGTGCTCTTCAAATTAGGCAAGGATTCTTTGAGACTTTATGGTTATCAAGGGGATGATCTCACGGCTCAACCAACAAGGAAATAATTTCCTTGGTTTGCACGTCCACTCCAAGAAAGGAATGTCTCATGCTCCCTTTAATCACATGCTTTGTACCTGGAATACATGGGTCTTAATGCAATTTATTACAACTATAATTTCAACCAATTAAAGCTCAAGAAGGTAAATAGTAATTGTTCTTTGAAATAAGGAAGGAAAATAAATCCTAGACTACATGTGGGCATGATAATCCCCACTTATTAAGTGGAACTCCCACACGGCTCAAATAGTCCCTCCTTGGTCGTGGCCAACTTGGGTTACTTCGATGAAAATGGTGCAATGTATGGGCTTGGTCTCTTTGATGGGCTTTGTTGATTTAGCCAGTTCTTCCACTAGTAGGTAGAGAGTATGGTGTGCATTGTTGGGTTTTGACTGGGTCATGGGCCCTCCTAGCCCACTTAGCTCCTCTTCATTGATGGGCCTTGGTGGGTTCATATCAACCGTGGTCCATCATACCACCAGCTTCTATCATTTATGTAATCACAAACCGCGTCGGTGGCATGAAAAACTGCCGTCCACGGTCCATGCGGCTCAACAGGGGTTGCGCCTCCCCATGGCACCACCTCATTTTCTCCTATGCTGATTTTGTTATTTGTTTGTTTTAATTGTGTTTTTTTTAATTTATTTATTTGAAGTGCTTGTTTTATCTAATTATTTGACTTTTTGTGTTGATTATCTATTTTTATTTTATTTTTTGTCTTTGTTTGTATATTTCCATATAAAGGTGTACAAAAATGGTGTATATGATAAAAAAATATACATTTTTTAAAGCAATCTAAAGTATTCTATTGGCGGGGTGCTTTGACCCATTACATTAAATTGTTTAAAAAATGAGATGAGGTGATCCCACTATAGGCCTTGTGCCTTGTCATGTCAATTTTTTTTGTTAAATAAATTTTCAAATAATTTTAAAGGTGCCGTATAAAAAATATATTTAAAAAGAATGTGAAATATTTCCAGTATAGGCTGAGTTCCTTGTCGCGCTTTTTCATGTTATCAAAATTGAGGTAAGGATAACCCAAGTATAGGCCTGGTGTCTTGTCATTTTATCTTATCTCGTAAAATAAAAATTTTAAAATAATTTTCAAAGTAACGTAAAAAATATATTCTTAAAACTAATGTGATGTGGTTCCACTATAGACCGAGTGCCTTGTCACACTACTTCATGTTGTGTAAAATGAGGTAAGGTAACCCCACTATGGGCCTTGTGTCTTGTCGTGTTACCTTATCTTGTAAAATAATTTTTACTAATTTTAAAAGTGACATAAAGTGGTTCCACTATATGCTGAGTGCCTTGTCGTGCTACTTTATGTCTGTGAAGAAGATCTTTGCTCCTGAAAGGGGGAGCATACAAAAGTGGGGGAGCCTAATCAAGTCATCTTAACATATCTCATAGTATGCTGCTCTCAAAAAACTACACTGTTAAAGAAGATATTGGTTTGTCATCATCAATAAGGGGGATATTGTGAAGAAGATTTTTGCTCTTGACCATAGTACGGTTTTGATGAAGACACCAACATCACCAAAAAGAAGAAAAGGAAGAATACTTATGAAGACAAAGCTTCAAGATAAATTAGTCTAAGTCTAAATAGGTACTTCTATCCTATACTCTTGAATATACTATAGTAGTAATGCTCAAACTCTTTCAAAAATAGTGTGTAACAGGTTACTGCATCTAAGTAACAGGTTACGTGTGTAAGAAAAGAGTTATCCAACTTAAAACTATTCAGAGTAATCCATTACTGTCTTTGACTAACATATTACCAGCTTTAATGAA
This sequence comes from Lupinus angustifolius, assembly GCF_001865875.1. Classification (NCBI taxonomy): domain Eukaryota; kingdom Viridiplantae; phylum Streptophyta; class Magnoliopsida; order Fabales; family Fabaceae; genus Lupinus; species Lupinus angustifolius. The sequence goes on from NW_017716254.1 coordinate 27,416, forward strand.
GTTGAGTAACTGATTACCCACTTGCTGTAATCGATTACTCTAAATTGAATTTAAATGCCCAATGGACAGAATGTTTGGATAATCGATTACCTACTGGTTATAATCAATTACTGAGAGCTGTTGCATCAGATTTCAGATTTCAAAATGAAAGGTTTTCATCCCAAACGAAATGTCTTCACTCCAATCTATTATTAACTTTTTTGTAGAGGCACTATGGGTGATTGGAAAGTCTATTTAAAGGCATTGAATCTCACACACACACAAACACAGAACTCTCATACAAATTTTAAAAGCTCTTACACACATTCTTAAATTATTTTTTTATTTTATGCACTTTTGGCAACTAGTTCTTTAACTTTCAAAGCTGATTTTTCTGAAATTGCTTAAAGAAAAGTGTTTCAAGTTTACTAACTTATAAAGAGCATTATTACTAAGTATACAAAAGAGTTGATTGGATTGCAAGTTATATTATTTTGTAAAGGCAATCTCCCATTGTTGTACATTCTTCATTATTATTCCATAATACTTTCTTTGACAAGGCTGTGATAAGAAATGGGATTAGATTCACTTGGAAAGGTGTTTTCCAAGAGTGAATAAGGATTAGTGAGTGTGTAAGTTACATAGAGATCTCGGGGTGAGATATTGTAATTGCAACTCATAATCTTTAGTGACGAAATCTCTTGTGTTGTAAGAGTACTGGACGTAGCCTTCGGTGGACAAGAAGTTGAAGCAGTATAAAAATCCTTGTGTATTCTCTTCTCCCTAATCTCTTCGATTATTTATTTGTTTAAATTTATGCATATATTTTCCACTGCACTTTAACTCTTGATTTTGCAGAAAAAGTGGCCATAATTTTAAGTCAACTAGTTCACCCCTCCCCCTCTTAGTTGCAGTCTTAGTCTTACAATTGGCACCAGAGCTATTTTTGAGTAAGTTATTCTCAAATTTGATCCTATATCGAAGATGGCCTCAAGATCATTTCTAGGAGAAGGTTCCAACATCAACCGCCTTCCAAGCTTTGTTGGAGAGTGCAATGACTTTTGAAAAATCAGAATGAGAATCTTCATAGAATTCAAGACTTAGACATTTGGAATGCAATTGAGGAAGGACCCTATGAACCCTTTGCAGTTATCAATAGTGTGAGGGAAGTGAAGCCGAAATCCTCATGGAATGATGAAGACATAAAGAAAGTGCAATACGACCTTAAAGCCAAAAACATTCTTGTGTCGACCCACATGCTCTTATTGTAAAAATGTTGGCCATACTCCTAATTCATATCATATTAGAATAGTTGGTATTCCAACTTGCCAATACGTTTGGGTTGAGAAAGGTGCTAACCTCGCAGGACCCAAATAACATTGGGTACCGAGAAAATCCTTTTAATTTGTTTTGCAGGAGTGCTTGAAAGCCATAAACATAAATGTATTATCGTGATAACGGCTGTTCAAAACACATAGCAGGTGGAGTTTCAAAATTATCATTTATTCAAGTAATAAAGGCCTTGTTACCTATGCAGTGAACATCCAAAGAAAAATTCTTAGTATAGATGGCATTATTATTATAGTTAACTAAGCGCATGGTATGATCGTCTAACCAATTTTCTACTTCAAAAAGGATTCACCAAAGGGAAGGTCGACACTACTCTCTTTATAAAGAATATAAATCATCATACTCTTCTTGTTCAAATTTATTTAGATGATATTATTTTTGGTACTACTAATGAAGTTTTGTGTAGTGATTTTGGCAAAATGATGCAAAGAGAGTTTGAAATGTCCATGATGGGGAAGTTGAATTACTTCCTTGGATTACAAATCAAACAACTTGATAATGGAATTTTTGTAAGTCAATCCAAGTATTGCAGAGATTTGCTGAAAAGATTTGATATGGATGACTGCAAGCCAATAGCTACTTACTACTATGGGATCTGGTACTTACATTGATACAAATGAAGCTGGAAAATGCATTGAAATATCAAAGTATCGAGGTATGATGGGATCTCATTTATATTTAACTGTCAGTAAACCTAATATCATGTTTAGTGTATGTCTGTGTGCATGCTATCAATCTAAAACAAAAGAATCACACTTAGCTTATAAAAATGGTTCTTCTTTTTGTCATAAAAAAATTATTATATAGAAGAAAGACATATTATATAAATTCCAAATATATTGGGTTGCCTCCCAATCAGCGCTCTTTTAACGTCATTAGCTTGACGTGTGTTGCCTATTAAACCAGATTTTTACCACCTTCTTTCTACTGCCCTATATATCTTGGATCACCGATCAGATTACAGTGCTCTCTTGGATTAACTTCAGTATTAGCTGAAAATGTTGATTTCTGATTTTCAGCTAATTGTTTGGCCAATTGCCCAATTTGAATCTCCATATTCCTAAGAGAGGCATCAGTGTTTTTCTTGTTTGACATTGTCATTTGCATGAACAGATTCAAAGTGTCCTCTAGTTTAACACTTTTGTCTTGTGTTGGGTGTTGGTACTGATTGTTCCTCGGGTAGAATTGAGCTGGTGGTTTTTGAGGATTTTTTTTGTCTCCAAGGCTAATTTCTTTGAAATTGATTATTACCCCCTTGAGGGTAATTATTCGGAAAGTTCTGCCTTGGAGGATTGCCCACAAAATGGACCTCCTCATTTTGGCAATGGCCCTCGTCATGATTATAAGCATAATGATTACAACTATAAACTTGTTTCTATGAATATTCCCGTATTTTGGTAATTTATGTTGAGCCGACATTGCATCTGTTGAGCTTAATTCAAGGACTCCACCTCTCCTTGGTGGTTGTCCTCTTTGGTGCTTACCTTTCTGGTCATTCATTGCCATGGATTCAATTACATTTATGGCTTGTTGTGGTGGTTTGGTCAAGAGTTGTCCACCAGCTGTAGCGTTTAGAATCCACTTGTGTTGTTGTTGCAAACCATTGATAAAAATATGGATTTGAGTTTGCACATCAAATCCATGATTTGGGCACTTCTTGAGCATAGATTTGAATATATCCCAAGATTCGCAAAGACTTTCACTAGCAGGTTGAACAAAGGTGGATATTGTTGTTTTTAGGTCCATAAACTTTCCTTGTGGAAAGTATCTGCCCATAAGTTTCTCCTCGTCTAGGTTCCAGTCATTCTGAACGTGTGGAGGCAGATCTAGTAACCATTCTTTTTTTTTCCAATTATAGTTAACGGGAAAAGCCTAAGGAAAGTGGTTTTCTCTTCTGTTTCAGAGACACCAGCAGTTTCAACCAACCCATAGAATTTTGTGAGGTGGTTGTATGATCTTCATGTTCTAGCCCGACAAACGGATTGGCGTACATGAGTTGTTCCAATCATGTTCCTTGGCATAAAACTAACAAATCCAATCATGTTCCTTGGCATAAAACTAACAAATCCTCCAGTGTTCGGCTGGTTTTCCACCCTTGATCCTTCATTGGTTTGCTGAATATTGGCCATTGATTCTAAATTCTTCTTGGCTTTCCTTTGGGCTTTCTTTTCTTATTTAAAGTTTTTTTGAGTTCTGGATCGAAAGAAAATTCAAATTGTTCGTTCCTGCAATGCATGCACCAAAGGAAATTGTTATGTTTTTTCTTAAAGAAGGTTAGTGGTTAAGAATAAAACAATATTTGTAATAGACTAATTCAAATTAATTTGTACAAAAGTGAAAAATATTTTTGTGCAAGATTATTAATAATATAGCATAATAAATAATAAATTCTATTATTTAGCAATTCCCCAGCAGCGGCGCCAATTTGTTGAGATATATTTTTCTTCGCGATGTTGTGCTATTTATTTTTAGTCAACAAGTTTCTTTTTATTTTATTTAATGACATGTCGATTCTTTGCTTGCCATATCGGCTTTGTTGGAATAAATTCCAACATCAGTATAATGGTTTCAAGAATGTTCCTTTAATCAAAAACTTAACTTTATTGAATTATTAACAATTTCATACCGTCTCGGTTTTGTTGGAATAAATACCAACACCGGTTTAATGGTATGAATTTAGCAAATTAATACAAGTGATAATGAGTGATAGTTAATTAGTTAGTAACTTTATTTATTTATTTATTCCATTTTTGGGTTTCTTTTAACCATATCATAATGGTCAGTCTCATTTTATTAAATTAACCATACCATTTCTTATGAAAGGTTGGCATCAAAGAATAATAAAATGACAAAAGAATAAAGTTAGAAGTTAACCGTACTTCTTTCAAAAGGCTGGTATAAAGAATAAATAAAGTAATAAATAGTTAGTTGCAGAATTTAAATGACAGAAAATAAATGTTAGTTGTAAAAATGTAAATGACTGAAAGTAAAAGTTAGTAGTTAGATCACTCATTATAAGTGTGTATTTTTCCTTTTCACAAAGATACACCTTATGAATTAAATTGTACTTTGATTCAAGGTTTTTTCCTTTCAACCAATAAATTTTATAAGTTAACACTTTACTATTATACATTTGCATCTCTTTCAAGATTCAATTGTAGTATTGTATAGGGTTATGTCGAACCACAAGGAATTTCCTAATAGAATATTATTATAAACATGTTATAT